>NC_037671.1:151087843-151156982 GCF_003255815.1 Theropithecus gelada
TTCCATTGGTCTATATCTCTGTTTTGGTACCAGTACCATGCTGTTTTGGTTACTGTAGCCTTGTAGTATAGTTTGAAGTCAGGTAGCGTGATGCCTCCAGCTTTGTTCTTTTGACTTAAATCCTCCTTATGTTTATGTGGCACATTACTTGGTTTTATCTCTTTGTTCTCTGGGTTCTTCTTCCTAGGGAACTATAGTCTGTTCTTTCATTGCTTTCCTTTAAAGGCTGTTGTCCCAGGGTTCTATGTCTTTAATCCATTTTTATTCCCACTTGGCCTCCTAGCCAGGCAAACCCATTGTGCTCTGTGTTATTAGATACTACTTATAAACAAATATCTTATACATTTTTATCTACAACTCAGGTCTCTGTCCTGAGCTCCAGACCCTAAAATTTACCTACTTGCTGTACATCACCTCCTGAGTATTCTATGAGTACCTTGATTCTACCCTCATTAAAAATGAGATCATCTTCACCTTCTTTCTGTCAACTTCCCCCTCCCACCAGTAGACCACACAATTCATTCGAAACAAAACAAAACTTGAGGGACACATTCTGGATTTTCTTTCTCCCTTCAGATTCGTAGTCTATATGTCTCAAAAATGCATCTTTTTCCTGACTATTCTTCAGCATATTAAGAAAGGCTGGTGGTGTGGGAGGTAAGGGATCACAGATGTCTTTCACATATATTTTTAAATCCCGTTTTCTAGATTAATTTTCTTTTTAGCAAGCAAGTGTTTACATTTGGATCTTTAATTTCTCTCAGTTTTTGCTATAATATATAACCTTCCACTTGTTATATGAGAACACTATAATTTTAAGAGGCATCTTGCAGATTCTATTGTTTTATTTTGCTTTTACTCTTTTTTTTCTTAACATTCTGGGAAAATTTTCCCAATGCTTTTCCTAGCTGCTTACATAACTACTTAATATATGGCTTTCCATGTCTTAAAAATAACTACTCTTCTAACCAAACTGACCTCCCACCATGCATGGAGGACATGGGTGTGAACCAGAAGCCCAACACAAGTGTATAACGTTTAGTGCATGTTATAGTGCTCTTCCCACCCTCCTACTTCCCCTTGCCATATTTATAGTACAAAATTTGGGCAAAATACATAGTTTATTATTTAACTTTGTTTTTAAGAGTCTTTTATCTACACACACACACACACACACACACACAGAGAGAGAGAGAGAGAGAGAGAGAGAAATAGGAATAATGTTAATATAAGAAATTCTAGAGGGTCAAGGAAAGGGTTAGAGGAAATAAAAAATGTTATTTTACTTTGCAATACTTAATTTCATCATTTTGGGTTATGAGGCTTGGTGGTGTGGTCTATGAACATCGGACAGAGAATGAGGAAAGTTTCTTAACTAATGCTGGCTTTGAAAATGAACTCTGTGGGTGGCCATGGACAAATTACCTGATATCTTCATTTCACTTACTTTATGACTTCTAGTCTACTTGGAGATCATTAATTTAATTGACAGTGCAGCTAAATAAATAATACACCAAGGGTTTGTTGGAAATCCAAGAAACGCTGAGCTTTTTAAAATCATAACATATTTAATTTGTTATTAATAGATCACCTCAAATACCACAAAATGAATGGGAAGATGAACACTATGCAAGTACCCATTAAAAACATCCCAAAATGCTGGAGGAAATGCCATGAAATTAAGGAATAACTTCTTTGTGGTAGAAAATTTTTATTTCAGAGTATAGACACTGCTTGTGCTGGGTTTCTTAATTTTACTGGATATTATAATTTTCTTGGGCTGTTAGATTTTCTCAATGCAACATTTCTGAGAGCAAATATGATCTGCTCAATTAAATATCTTCTAAAGCTAGATAAATACCTTCCAGCAAGCACATTAACATTCAATATGCTATATTTTACCAGAGGTAAAACATTTGTATTCTAAAACATTTTATTCTAAAACTTTTTACACCAGGGAAAAGAAAATACCAAAAATCTGAACTACCACACACAGCTTTGGAATAAGATCAATGGGCAAATGGAATCAGCTTCAGTTTGCACTAATCCTACATATATGTATTAAGGATATGTCTAATGAACTTTAGTCATAACAAATTATAACTAATTTATTTTATCAGTTCACTACTATATTTCTTTCTTGTTTGCTTCTCCTCTTGTCTTCTCTTAATGTTTGGTAGAATATATGTTACTGAATATCTAGTTTCAGATTACCTGAGCTCAAACATGGAATTTTTACTGTTGAATACTTTTGATTGTGTAGTGTATATAACTAAGCACTTGTTTTCTTATTCGGTGCATATTTAGAATGTTATTTCTGGATCTTTTGATAGGCATATTGTTTTAGTTTGTTTTCTGCTGCTATAACATAATACTGTAGACTGGGTAATGTATAAAGAAAAGAAATGTATTTCCCTCAGAGTTCTGTAGGATGAGATGTCCAAGATCAAGGGGCTGCATCTGGTGAAATCTTTCTTGCTGTGTCCTATATGTTGGAAAGCATCACATGACAAGGAACCATGCTTGTGACAGAAAGAATGAGAGCTGAACTTCATCTTTTTATCAGCAACTGACTCCAGCAGTAATTAACCCAATCCCACAATAATGGCCTTAATGTATTCATGTGGGCAGAGCCCTTATAACACAATTATCACCTCTTGAAGGTCCAACTCTTAATGCTGTCACAATAGCAATTACATTTCAACATGAGTTTTGGAAGGAGTATTTAAACTATAGCATATATGTTTGCTATAAAAATGCCAGTTTTCCAAGTGAATGTACTCATTTTTTAAACACCCACCAGAATCATTTGAGAGATCTAATTGTTCAAAATCTTACTACACTTGGTATACTCAATTATTTTAATTTTAGCACTATAATGAATAGTGATACTAAATTTGGTATTAATTTGCTTTAGAACAAATGATATTGAACTTATTTCCAAATGCTTATTGATCATTTGGATATATTACTTTGTGAAGTTCCTTTTGAAGCCTTTTGACCATTTTTTTCTTTGTGTTGTATTTATTTTCCATACTCATCAAAAACGTCCCAAAATGCTGGAGGAAATGTTCTATAATTCAGGAATAACTTCTTTTGTGGTAGAAAATTTTTATTTCAGAGTATAGACACTGCTTGTGCTGGGTTTATTAATTTTACTGGATATCATCATTTTCTTGGGCTGTTTGATCAAGTTTGATTTTCTCAGTGCAACATTTCTGAGAGCAAATATGATCTGCTTAATAAAATATCTTCTAAAGCCAGATAAGTGCTTTCCAGAAAGTACAATTTTCCTTCCAGCAAGTATAATGCCCGGTTTATAGGCATTACATATATTATTATTATTATTTTGTCAGATAGATATAATAAAAGTTTAATATGTCAATCTTTTATGATAAGTGCTATTTATATACTGTTTAAGAAAGAGGCACCCATCATGACAATAATGTTCTATATTTTCCTATGAAAGTCTTGTTTTACATTTCACATTTAGGTTTTGATTGTCCTTAAATATAAGATTTTTATACATGATATTATATATGGATTTAGGTTAATTTATTTTTATACGGATATCCAATTGACCCAGAACCACTTATCAAAAAGACATCCTTTATACATTGAATTGCAGTAGTGTTTTATCAAACCCAGCTAAGTATTTTTGAGTATATTTCTGAACTCTCTGTTTCATTTGTTTACCTTTTGTTGTATTATTTCCTCGCCATCTTAATTATTTTTAGCCTTATAAAAGCTTTGAAATTTGGTAGTATAAGTTTTCCTGTTTAGTTTTTCTTCTGTAATATTTCCTTGACTACATAAAGTCCTTGCATTTCTATGTACATTTTAGAATAAAACTGTCAATTTGCACAAAATAACAGGCTGGGATTTGGATAGAGATTATGTTGATTTGAGAGAGATTGGCATTTTATCAATATTGTGTCTTTCAGTCAACGATGCCCAACTTGCCAAATGGTGCATTCTTCATCTTCTACAGGAGGAGTTAATCCTCGAGGATTGGAACCCAATTCTCTTTGGCAAATGGATGTCACATATGTTCCCTCTTTTGGGAGACTAACTTACATACATGTATGTGTGGACACCTTTTCTCACTTTGTCTGGGCTACATGACAATCAGGAGAGTCTTCTGCCTGTGTTAAACATCACCTTTTGCAGTGTTTTGTGGTTATGAGCATTCCAGCTTCTATTAAAACAGATAATGCCCCAGGCTGTACTAGCCAAGCTCTAGCTACATTTTTCTCTATATGGAATATTAAACACATTACTGGCATCCCATATAATTCTCAAGGACAAGCCATAGTGGAAAGAATGAATCTCTCCTGAAACGACAATTGCAAAAGCAGAGGGGGGAAATAGAGACTATGGGACACCCCAGATGCAACTGAATCTAGCATTATTAACTTTAAATTTTTTGAGCCTGCCTGAAGGCCAGATGTCATCAGCAACTGAACAGCATCTAAAGAAACCAGCTGCAAAGACAGACGCAGAACAACTGGTTTGGTGGAGAGATCTGATAATGAAAAGTTGGTAAATAGGCAAAATAATAATTTGGGGTAGAGGTTATGCTTGTTTCTCCAGGACTGAATCAGCAGCCGATTTGGATACCATAAAGACACCTGAAACCTTATCATGAGCCAGATGCCGAGGAAGAGATTCTGGGAGGATTCTGAGGACCCCCCTGGTTGCAACCATGTTGAGACTGATGCTGAGTAGGACCCCAACTGTCACAAGCAAAACCCGTCGAACACAACCACCCACCTGGGGACAGATCAAGAAGCTGTCACATATGGTGGAAGAAAACCTGAGGGAAGTGGGACAACCAGTCACAATGAATAATCTAATTGCAGCTATGATAGTGGTGATCAACATTGCCGTGAGTTTTCCTTCAACAAGGGCTGACACAGGGAACAATTATACTTATTGGGCATATTTATCAATCTTGGCTGGCAATAATGCCTTGATGTAATTGCTCTATGACACATTTATACATTCTTTCTGATTTACCATAATAAATCTGCTCCTATAATTGAGGCATACCACCTTCAAAAACCTATTTGTAAACAGAATTGGACCTGGCCAGAAAAAATGAACATGCTTGTTTAGGAAGATTGCATTGCAGAACAGGCAGAGGTGCTGCACAATGATTCCTCTGGAATCATTATTGATGTGTCCCCTAAGGGGATGTAGCTTGAATTGCACCTCTCAGTCTGCATGCCATGGCCACACTATGTTCAGCTGGTCTGAACAAAATGGTCAGATGGTAGAAATGGTAAGAAGTATGGCAAGAGTTTCTGTTCCCTGGAAACATGGCGGTATAGTGGCACCTCAGCCTCAAATGATATGGCCCGTTGTAGGAGCTAAACATAAGGATTTGTGGAAACAATTAATAACTCTTACTAAGATCAAAATTTGGGAAAGGATAAAAAAGCATCTAGAATGATACTCTACAAATTTGTCTTTGGATATTGCAAAATTAAAAGAACAAATATTTAAAGCATCCCAGGTACACCTGACCTTAATGCCAGGAACTGGAGTGCTTGAAGGAGCTGCAGACAGATTAGCAGTTAGTAACCCATTAAAATGGATAAAAACACTTGGAAGCTCTGTGATTTCAATGATGATTGTGTTATTAATCTGTGTTGTTTGTCTTTATGTAGTCTGCAGATGCAGATCCCAACTCCTGCAAGAAGTAGCTTGCTGTGACAAAGCTGCTTTTGCTTTTATCACTTTACAAAACAAATAAGGGGGACATATTGGGAAAAGTCCCCAAAATATGGCCATAAACCGCCCCCAAAACTGGCCATAAAGAAAATCTCTGCAGAACTGTGACATGCTTATGATGGCCTTGATGCCCACACTGGAAGGTCGTCGGTTTACTGGAATGAGGGCAAAGTACACCCAGGGCAGAAAACCGCTTAAGGTGTTCTTAAACTACAAACAATAGCATGAGAGATCTGTGCCTTAAGAACATGTTCATGCTGCAGGTAACTAGTCAGAGACCATCCCTTTATTTTGGCCCATCCCTTTATTTCCTGTAAGGAATACTTTTAGTAAATCTTATGACTGGCTTGCTGTCAATAAATATGTGGGTAAATCTCTGTTCAAGGCTCTCAGCTCTGAAGGCTGTGAGACCCCTGATTTCCCACTCCACACTCTGTATTTCTGTGTGTGTGTCTTTAATTCCTCTAGCACCACTGGGTTAGGGTCTCCAAGAATGAGCTGGTTTCAAGACACACACACACACACACACACACACACACACACATATATATATATTATTTATTCTTATGTATTTCACAACTTATTATACCAATAATGTAAGGATGGTTCAACTTTAGCAAGCATTTATACTAAAACCCTTCACAATACATTAAACGAGAAAAACCATATGATTCCTTCAATAGATGCAAAATTTAAAAAATAAAGTTCTACATTTGCTTAGATTAGGAAAAAAGCTTTAAATTAGGATTAAATCAAAACTTTCTTAATCTGATCAAGATTTATCAAAATCTACAAGAAACCATTATATTTAATGATGAAGCATTAGAAACATTTTCAAGAACAGAGCTCTAGGCAAAAACAAGGGTGGGATTCTTGCTGTCATTTTTTCTATAAATATTGTATTATAGGTCATAGCTAAAATAATAAAAGAAAAACAAAGCAAATAAGGAAACATAGGAAATACAAGAAAAAGCTACATCGAAGATACAAGAGAACTTACAACAAGTGCAGAAACCTAATAAGGGAGTTCAGCAAGATTGCTATATGTAAGATCAACATTAAAAAGAATCAGGATTCCTAAACACTAGTAATGATTAATTAGAAAATGTTATAGGTAAATACAGTATTCACAGTAACAACAAAACCTCAAGATATTTTATAGAAAAATTTTAAAATACTATTGAGAACATTAAAGAAGACCTGAGCAACTGGAGAGCTATATTATTTTGACAAATTGGAACACTGAATATTCTAAAGATGTTAGTTTTCTCTATATTAATATAAACTTTATGTAATTTCATTTAGATCCCAAAAGGAGTTGTTTGGGGAAAAATGATAAGCTAATTTTAAAGTTTATAGAGCTAAGAATGAGGAATAGCTAAAGCAATTTTGAAAAAAAAAAAGAACCAGGTCAGGATACAGCATGATAAAATACCAAGAGTTTTATGAAGGGATTCTTTAAAAAATAATGTGAACCTAAAATATTAAAACTTTTGACAAATACAAGAATAATACCTTTTTAATATTCTGTATTGAGTACGGAAGCACACACTTGAAAAATATCTTGAATTTAAAAAATTTTTAAATGTATTTGATGAAAAATATAATAAACACACTTAAGAGAAAAGCCACAAACTATAGAAATATATTTATAATACATATAACCAAACAGGAACTATTACACAGGATACACAAGGAAATTCTTACTGAATTGTCCCTTGGAAAACAGTCAATAATGTGGGGGTTGGGGGTGGGCCAAGATGGCCAACTAGATGCCGCAGCAATAGGAGGCTTTCATTGAAAAGAACCGTAACAGCCTGCAAATCCTGCACTGGCAACCAAGGTATCCAGGTTCTGTCATCAGAACTGATTAGGCGGATGACTTGATCCACAGAGAGGAAGGAGGAGCAGCATGGTACAGAGGCCCACGTGAGAGCCACATGGGGCAGGGGAGCCCTCACCCCCCAGCCAAGGAAGACAGTGAGTGAGCATGCTACCCAGCCTGGGAAACTGTGCTTTTTCCATGGAACTGTGCAGCCCGTGGATTAAAAGATCCCACTTGTGAGCCCATGCCACTTGGGCCTAGGGTCCCAACCATGGAGCCATGCAGATTCTCAACAGCTGCTCAGCTAGAATCTGCTTAATTCTTCAGAGTTCCCAAGAGTGAAGGATGACCAGCACCACAGCTGCAACTGCTTGCTGTCTAAACCATTTGAGCTCCTTGGGGGAGGGGTAGCAGCCAACACTGGGATTGATAGCTGCCTAAGATCCCAGGGTGGGGAAAGGGTGACAGCCATCTCTACAGCTCCAGGCTATGCTTTTCCCCTGCTGGAGCCAGTGAGGCTAGACAGATTGGTCCCAAGAGGTATCCTCCACAGCCCAACACACTGGCTGTGGCAGACTGTGACCAGAGGGCCTCTTCAGGCCCAACCCTGACCCATCCCTCCTTACTGGGCAGGGCCTCCCTGCAGGAACTTCAACAACTCTAGCCAGGGACACAGGGACAGAACTCTGATCTCCCTGGGCATGAGCCTATAGGGGGAAGGTTGGCCATCGTATCCACAGACCAGCATAGTTAGTCTTTCCTCCTGCTAGTTCTGAGGAATCTGGGCAGCCCAAATGACTGGGGTCCCCCCCCCCCCCCCCCCCGGCTGCCGAGTGAAGCATACCCCCTCCACCAAGGGATAGGCAAAGTGCTTCATTAAGTGAGTCCTGCTCCCATGCTACCCACTGGGTGAGACCCTCCAACAGGGGTTGTCAGACACCCTATATAGGAGCATTCCTACTGGCATCAGATCAGTGCCCCTTGAGGTCAGGGATCCCAGAGGAAGGAGCAGGCACCCATCTTTGCTGTTCTCCAGCCTCCTCAAGTGACATATCCACATGCAGGAGTGAACCAGATGAACAGGACCTGAAGTGAACCCCCAGCAAACCAGTAGCTCTACAGAAGATGGACCTGACCATTGAGAGAAAAACAAACAGAAAGCAGCAACAGCAGCATCAACAAAAAAAGTCCCCACCAAAACTCATCCAAGGGTTCGCAGCCTCAAAGGTTGAAACTAGACAAACTAATGAAGATGAAAAAGAGTCAACGAAAAAAACACTGAAAACTCAGAAGGCCAGAGTGCCTCTATTCCAAATGATCACAACACCTCTACACAAGGGTGCAGAACTGGACAGAGGATGAGATGGATGAAATGACAGAAGTAGGCTTCAGAAGGTGGGTAATAACAAACTCCACTGAGATAAAGGAGCATGTTCTAACCCAATGCAAAGAAATTAAGAACCTTGATTAAAGGTTACAGGAGCTGCTAACTAGAATAACCAGTTTAGAGAGGAACATAAATGACTTGATGGAGCTGAAAAACACAGCAAGAAAACATTGTGAAGCATACACAAGTATCTATAGCCAAATTGACTAAGCAGAAGAAAAAATATCAGAGTTTAAGACTATCTTGCTGAAATAAGTCATGTAGACAAGATTAGAGAAAAAAATAATGAAAAGGAACAAATGAAACCTCGGAGAAATATGGGACTATGTAAAAGATCTGAACTTATGATTGATTGGAGTATCTGAAAGAGACTAGGAGAATGAAACCAAATCGAAATCACATTTCAGGATATTATCCAAGAGAACTTCTGCAAGTGAAAAACACAGGCCAACATTCAAATTTAGGAAATTCAGAGAACACCACTAAGACTCCACAAGAAGATCAAACCCAAGACACATAATCATCAGATGTTTTAAGGTCAAAATGAAGGAAAAAATGGTAAGCAGAGCCAGAGAGAAAGACCAGGTCACCTACAAAAGGAAGCCCTTCAGGCTGACAGCAGACCTCTCTGCAGAAACCTACAGCCAGAAGTTAGTGCAGGCCAATATTCAACATTCTTTTTTTTTTTTTTTTGGAGCTCAGAAATTTATTTTTCTCTCAGTTATTCCATATATTTTATGCAGCATTAACTGAGAAAATGTTGATCTTAGTAAATGACAAGTAAAAATTAAAATATATTTTATAACTGACTATACAGTATACAAAATTATTTAACTTTTGAAATGTTTAGCTCTACTAATCAGATGGTATTATTTGATAGCAATAGGAATAATATAATAAAGTTCATAGGTTTTTCTATAATATGATGCTATTACTTATTTATAAAGAAATTTACACACGTTTTCAAGAAAGATACGGTGTGAGCTTGCATAGATACAGGCAAGAAACGGGTGGTCATATAATTCAATATTAGAGAAGGCTAAACTCTTAAACAATTAATGTGTGCCCTAACTTACAGATTATATTTTTCAGAAATCAAAATAGAAGGTATGCTAAAAAATATTTTTATCTACTGACAATAGATTTAAACACAATGTGTATTTATGTCTTTTTTCCTTTCTATTTTTTCCCTTGAAAAGCTCAGGAGAGAGCCAATACAAATTTTGTACAAGTTTTATGGAAATCACAGAAATGTCTATCTTCACGAAAGTCTCCTGATATTTGTAGTTTAATATTTATTGGGCATGTTAGGTACATATTCAATTATTCATTTCAAATAATAGTTTATTTTGATTTTATCCCAAATAAATATTTAAAGCTAGACAATTTGTGAAAATTTAATGTATCAATCATTAATACATCATAGTTTTATGTTATTATTTTTTCCTTTTAATTAACTTTTTTCAGTAATTTTTACCAGCATTTATTCTATTTACTAAGTTGACAAAAATTCTAAGACTTTTAAAAATCTCATATTTTCAAAAACACAATTGTAAAAATAATCAATTGCTATTAGTACCCTAAAGTAATATTCTTTGTAAAAGTGCAATTTTCTTTATTATTTCTTTAAGGTTTTGGAAAGTAATATATAATAATGCATGAGTATCAGTTTGGAAGTGTTAGTGACTCCTGGCAATCTTGATAATGAATTATGCTTCATTGTTCTCCATAATCCAGAGAAAACCTGAACACTGAAGCAAAAGAATGGAACCTAGTACCTGTTCACACAGATATGATCTATTTTTCCTCTTTTCTGTAACAATAAATTCTCATGTAAAAACCTGCTATAGGGGCTGAGTGCAGTGGCCCATGCCTGTAATCCCATCACTTTGGGAGGCCAAGGCGGGTAGATCACCTGAGATCAGGAGTTTGAGACCAGCATGGACAACATGGTGAAATCCCATCTCTACTAAAAATACAAAAATTAACCGGGTGTGGTGGCGGGCACCTGTAATCTGCTCAGTAGGCTGAGGCAGGAGAATCACTTGAACCTGGGAGGCAGAGGTTACAGCAGTGAGCTGAGATCATGCCATTGCACTCCAGCCTGGGTGACAAGAGCGAAATTTTGTCTCAAAAAAAAAAAAAAAAAAAAAAAAAAAAAAAAAACCCTGCTATAAGTTTAGTATCATTCTTCATAGAATCTTTTAACTGAAATTATTTCATGCTCTTTATCTTTTTCACATTACAAGCAGCCTATTAGCACTTCATATGAACTGAGGGTAAGCTATATTTTCCTCTGAGGATATTGAAGTTTATATATTAATATATTTGCATATTACCAAATAATAAAACAGTTTTATAAATTAGCAAGCATATAATTAATAAAGTAAAAATATCTTAGTAAATTATACAATGACAATCCCATAAAACATTGAAGAGGGATAGTGATTGCACAGTAAATGTGATTTTACTTTTTGTTTTTACTGAATATGAATGAAATTCTACTGTATTATACACTCATGGTTTCATTACATCAATATTCTGCAAGTAGAGAAGTAAAAAACCTAGTTTGCAGTTGGTTTGTACTGCTTTTTTTTTCTTACATAAATGTCCTCTCTGTTTTGTTTTCAAAATCAGCATGTGAGACTTGTATTGGCAAGTAAGCACTATTTATTTATTATTTATTTATTTATTTATTTTATTATTATTATTATACTTTAAGTTCTAAGGTACATGTGCATAACATGCAGGTTTGTTATATATGTATACTTGTGCCATGTTGGTGTGCTGCACCCATCAACTCGTCAGAACCCATCAACTCATCGTTTACATCAGGTATAACTCCCAATGCAACCCCTCCCCCCGCCCCCCTCCCCATGATACGCCCCAGTGTGTGATGTTCCCCTTCCCAAGTCCAAGTGATCTCATTGTTCAGTTCCCACCTATGAGAGAGAACATGTGGTGTTTGGTTTTCTGTTCTTGCGATAGTTTGCTGAGAATGATGGTTTCCAGCTGCATCCATGTCCCTACAAGGACACAAACTCATCCTTTTTTATGGCTGCATAGTGTATATGTGCCACATTTTCTTAATCCAGTCTGTCACTGATGGACATTTGGGTTGATTCCAAGTCTTTGCTATTGTGAATAGTGCCACAATAAACATACGTGTGCATGTGTCTTTATAGCAGCATGATTTATAATCCTTTGGGTATATACCCAGTAATGGGATGCCTGGGTCATATGGTACTTCTAGTTCTAGATCCTTGAAGAATCGCCATACTGTTTTCCATAATGGTTGAACTGGTTTACAATCCCATCAACAGTGTAAAAGTGTTCCTATTTCTCCACATCCTCTCCAGCACCTATTGTTTCCTGACTTTTTAATGATTGCCATTCTAAGTGGTGTGAGATGGTATCTCATTGTAGTTTTGATTTGCATTTCTCTGATGGCCAGTGATGATGAGCATTTTTTCATGTGTCTGTTGGCTGTATGAATGTCTTCTTTTGAGAAATGTCTGTTCATATCCTTTGCCCACTTTTTGATGGGGTTGTTTGTTTTTTTCTTGTAAATTTGTTTGAGTTCTTTGTAGGTTCTGGATATTAGCCCTTTGTCAGATGAGTAGATTGCAAAAATTTTCTCGCATTCTGTAGGTTGCCTGTTCACTCTGATGGTAGTTTCTGTTGCTGTGCAGAAGCTCTTTAGTTTAATGAGATCCCATTTGTCAATTTTGGCTTTTGTTGCCGTTGCTTTTGGTGTTTTAGACATGAAGTCCTTGCCCATGTCTATGTCCTGAATGGTATTACCTAGGTTTTCTTCTAGGGGTTTTATGGTATTAGGTCTAACGTTTAAGTCTCTAATCCATCTTGAATTAATTTTCGTATAAGGAGTAAGGAAAGGATCCAGTTTCAGCTTTCTACTTATGGCTAGCCAATTTTCCCAGCACCATTTATTAAATAGGGAATCATTTCCCCATTTCTTGTTTTTCTCAGGTTTGTCAAAGATCAGATGGCTGTAGATGTGTGGTATTATTTCTGAGGAGTCTGTTCTGTTCCATTGGTCTATATCTCTGTTTTGGTACCAGTACCATGCTGTTTTGGTTACTGTAGCCTTGTAGTATAGTTTGAAGTCAGGTAGTGTGATGCCTCCAGCTTTGTTCTTTTGACTTAGGATTGTCTTGGCAATGTGGGCTCTTTTTTGGTTCCATATGAACTTTAAAGCAGTTTTTTCCAATTCTGTGAAGAAACTCATTGGTAGCTCGATGGGGATGGCATTGAATCTATAAATCACCTTGGGCAGTATGGCCATTTTCACGATATTGATTCTTCCTATCCATGAGCATGGTATGTTCTTCCATTTGTTTGTGTCCTCTTTTATTTCACTGAGCAGTAGTTTGTACTTCTCCTTGAAGAGGTCCTTTACATCCCTTGTAAGTTGGATTCCTAGGTATTTTATTCTCTTTGAAGCAATTGTGAATGGAAGTTCATTCATGATTTGGCTCTCTGTTTGTCTGTTACTGGTGTATAACAATGCTTGTGATTTTTGTATCCTGAGACTTTGCTGAAGTTTCTTATCAGCTTAAGGAGATTTGGGGCTGAGACAATGGGGTTTTCTAAATATACAATCATGTCATCTGCAAACAGGGACAAGTTGACTTCTTCTTTTCCTAACTAAATACCCTTGATTTCTCTCTCTTGCCTGATTGCCCTAGCCAGAACTTCCAACACTATGTTGAACAGGAGTGGTGAGAGAGGGCATCCCTGTCGTGTGCCAGTTTTCAAAGGGAATTTTTCCAGTTTTTGCCCATTCACTATGATATTGGCTGTGTGTTTGTCATAAATAGCTCTTATTATTTTGAGATACATTCCATCAATACTGAATTTATTGAGAGTTTTTAGCATGAAGGGCTGTTGAATTTTGTCAAGGGCCTTTTCTGCATCTATTGAGATAATCATGTGGTTTTTGTCTTTGGTTCTGTTTATATGCTGGATTATGTTTATTGATTTGCATATGTTGAACCAGCCTTGCATCCCAGGGATGAAGCCCACTTGATCATGGTGGATAAGCTTTTTGATGTGCTGCTGGATCTGGTTTGCCAGTATTTTATTGAGGATTTTTGCATCGATGTTCATCAGGGATATTGGTCTAAAATTCTCCTTTTTCGTTGTGTCTCTGCCAGGCTTTGGTATCAGGATGATGTTGGCCTCATTAAATGAGTTAGGGAGGATTCCCTCTTTTTCTATTGATTGGAATAGTTTCAGAAGGAATGGTACCAGCTCCTCCTTATGCCTCTGGTAGAATTCAGCTGTGAATCCATCTGGTCCTGGACTTTTTTTGGTTAGTGGGCTATTAATTATTGCCTCAATTTCATAGCCTGCTATTGGTCTATTCAGGGATTCAGCTTCTTCCTGGTTTAGTCTTTGGAGAGTGTAAGTGTCCAGGAAATTATCCATTTCTTCTAGATTTTCTAGTTTATTTGCATAGAGGTATTTATAGTATTCTCTGATGGTAGTTTGTATTTCTGTGGGGTCGGTGGTGATATCCCCTTTATCATTTTTTATTGCGTCTATTTGATTCTTCTCTCTTTTCTTCTTTACTAGTCTTGCTAGCTGTCTATCAATTTTGTTGATCTTTTCAAAAAACCAACTCCTGGATTCATTGATTTTTTGGAGGGTTTTTGGTGTCTCTATCTCCTTCAGTTCTGCTCTGATCTTTGTTATTTCTTGCCTTCTGCTAGCTTTTGAATGTGTTTGCTCTTGCTTCTCTAGTTCTTTTAATTGTGATGTTAGAGTGTCAATTTTAGATCTTTCCAGCTTTCTCTTGTGGGCATTTAGTGCTATAAATTTCCCTCTACACATTGCTTTAAATGTGTCCCAGAGATTCTGGTATGTTGTATCTTTGTTCTCATTGGTTTCAAAGAACATCTTTATTTCTGCCTTCATTTCGTTATGTACCCAGTAGTCATTCAGGAGCAGGTTATTCAGTTTCCATGTAGTTGAGCAGTTTTGATTGAGTTTCTTAGTCCTGAGTTCTCGTTTGATTGCACTGTGGTCTGAGAGACAGTTTGTTATAATTTCTGTTCTTGTACATTTGCTGAGGAGTGCTTTACTTCCAATTATGTGGTCAATTTTGGAATAAGTGTGATATGGTGCTGAGAAGAATGTATATTCTGTTGATTTGGGGTGGAGAGTTCTGTAGATGTCTATTAGGTCTGCTTGCTGCAGAGATGAGTTCAATTCCTGGATATCCTTGTTAACTTTCTGTCTCGTTGATCTGTCTAATGTTGAGAGTGGGGTGTTGAAGTCTCCCATTATTATTGTATGGGAGTCTAAGTCTCTTTGTAAGTCTCTAAGGACTTGCTTTATGAATCTGGGTGCTCCTATATTGGGTGCATATATATTTAGGATAGTTAGCTCTTCCTGTTGAGTTGATCCCTTTACCATTATGTAATGGCCTTCTTTGTCTCTTTTGATCTTTGATGGTTTAAAGTCTGTTTTATCAGAGACTAGGATTGCAACCCCTGCTTTTTTTTTGTTCTCCATTTGCTTGGCAGATCTCCCTCCATCCCTTTATTTTGAGCCTATGTATGTCTCTGCATGTGAAATGGGTCTCCTGAATACAGCAAACTGATGGGTCTTGACTCTTTATCCAGTTTGCCAGTCTGTGTCTTTTAATTGGAGCATTTAGTCCATTTACATTTAAGGTTAATATTGTTATGTGTGAACTTGATCCTGCCATTATGATATTAACTGGTTATTTTGCTCATTAGTTGATGCAGTTTCTTCCTAGCCTCAATGGTCTTTACATTTTGGCATGTTTTTGCAATGGGTAATACCGGTTGTTCCTTTCCATGTTTAGTGCTTCCTTCAGGGTCTCTTGTGAGGCAGGCCTGGTGGTGACAGAATCTCTAAGCATTTGCTTATCTGTGAAGGATTTTATTTCTCCTTCACTTATGAAACTTAGTTTGGCTGGATATGAAATTCTGGGTTTAAAATTCTTTTCTTTAAGAGTGTCTTAAAGAAAAAATTTTCAACCCAGAAGCTTCATAAGCAAAGGAGATATAAAATCCTTTTCAGACAAGCAAATACTGAGGAATTTCATCACCTCTTGCCCTGCCTTGCAAGATATCCTGAAGGAAGCAATAAATATGGAAATAAAAACCATTACCAGCCACTGCAAAAACATACCTCAGTATAAAGACCAAAGATATTATAAACAGACTGAATCAACTAGTGTGCAGTATAATCAGATAACATCATAATGACAGAATCAAATTCACACATAACAATATTAACCTTAAGTGTAAATGGTCTGAATGGTCCAATTAAAAGATACAGACTGGCAAATTGGTTTAAGAATCATGATCCACTGGTGTGCTGTATTCAGGAGATCCATCTCATGTGCAAATACACACATTGGCTCAAAATAAAAGGATGGAGGAAAATTTGCCAAGCAAATGGAAAGCGGAAAAAAGCAGGGGTTGCAATCCTGGTTTCTGACAAAACAGGCTTTAAACCAAGAAACCTAAAAATAGACAAAGAAGGGCGTTACATATTGGCAAAGGGATCAATTCAACCACAAGAGCTAACTATCCTAAATATATATGCATGCAACACAGGAGCACAATTAAAAGAGCTAGAGAAGCAAGAGCAAACAAATCCAAAAGCTAGCAAAAGACCACAAATAACTAATATCAGAGCAGAACTAAAGGAGAGAGACACACAAAAAACCCTTCAAAAAATCAATGAATACAGGAGCTAGTTTTTTGAAAAAAATAACAAAATAGACACTAGCTAGAATAATAAAAAAAGAAAACACAGAAGAATCAAGTAGACGCAATGAAAATGATAAAGGAGATACCACCACTGGTCCCACATAAATACAACATACCATCAGAGAATACTCTAAACACCTGTGTGCAAATAAACTAGAAAATCTAGAAGAAATGAATAAATTCCTGGACCCAAACATTTTCCCAAGACTAAGGAATAAGTTGAATCCCTGAATAGACCAATAACAAGTTCTGAAATTGAAGCAGTAATTAATAGCCTACCAGCAAAAAATGCCCAGGACCAGACAGATTCAGAGCTGAATTCTACCAGAGGTACAAAGAGGAGCTGGTACCACTCCTTCTGAAACTGTTGCAAACAATTGAAAAGGAGGAACTCTTCTCTAACTCTTACTATGAGGCCAGCATCATACTGATACCAACAGCTGGCAGAGACACAACAAAAAAGAAAACTTTAGGCCAATATCCCTGATGAACTTTGATGTGAAAATCCTCAATAAAATAGTGGTAAACTGAATCCAGCAGCACATCAAAAAGCTTATGCACCACGATCAAGTTGGCTTCATCCCTGGCAAGGCTGGGTAACATATACAAATCAGTAAATGTAATCCATCACATAAACAGAACCAATAACAAAAACCACATGATTATCTCAATAGATGCAGAAAAAGCCTTTGATAAAATTCAACATCCGTTCATGTTATAAAAAAAAAACTCTCAATAAACTAGGTATTGATGGAACATATATCAAAATAATGAGTTGTTTATGACAAACCCACAGCCAGTATCATACAGAATGGGCAAAAGCTGGAAGCATTCCCTTTGAAAACTGGCACAAGACAAGGATGTCCTCTCTCACCACTCCTATTAAATATAGTATTGGAAGTTCTGGCTAGGGCAGACAGGCAAGGGAAAGACCTAAAATGTATTTAATAGGAAGAAAGGAAGTAAAACTGTTTCTATTTGCAGATGACATGATTCCATATTTAGAAAACCACATGGTCTCACCTGAAAAGCTCCTTAAGCTGATAAGCAACTTCAGCAATGTCTCAGGATACAAAATCAATGTGCAAAAATCACAAGCATTCCTTTTTGCAAACAATAGACAAGCAGAGAGTGAAATCATGAATGAACTCCTATTCACAATTGCTTCCAATGGAATAAAATACCTCAGAATATAGCTAACAGGGATGTGAAGGACCTCTTCAAGGAGAACTACAAACCACTCTTCAGGGAAATAAGAGAGGAAACAAACAATTGTAAAAACAATCCATCCCCATGGATAGGAAGAATCAATATAAAAATGGCCATACTGCCCAAAGTAATTTATAGATTCAATGCTATTCCCATCAAACTACCATTAACTTTCTTCATAGAAGTAGAAAAAACTTTAAATATCATATAGAACCGAGAAAGAGCCTATATAGCCATGAAAATTCTAAGCAAAAAGAACAAAGCTGGAGGGATCATGCTACCTGATTTCAAAGTATACTACAAGGCTACACTAACCAAAGCAGCATTGTATTGGTACCAAAACAGACATGTGGATCAATGAAACAGAATAGAGACCTCATAAACAATACCACACATCTACAACCACCTGATCTTCCACAAACCTGACAAAAACAAGCAATGGGGAAAGGATTGCCAATTTAATAAATGATGCTGGGAAAACTGGCTAGCCATATGCAGAAAACTGAAACTGGTCCCCTTCCTTACATCTTATACAAAAATTAACTCAAGATGGATTAAAGACTTAAATGTAAAACCCCAAACCATTAAAACCTAGAAGAATACCTAGGCAATTCCATTCAGGCCATAGGCATGGGCAAAGACTTCATGACTTAAACACCAAAAGCAATAGCAACGAAAGTCAAAATTAACAAATGAGATCTAATTAAACTAAAGAACTTCTGCACAGCAAAAGAAGCTATCATCAGAGTGAACAGACAACCTACAGAAAGGGAGAAAATTTTTGCAAGCTACCCATATTACAAAGGGCTAATATCCAGAATCTACAAGGAACTTAAACAAATTTAGAATAAGTAAACAACCCCATCAAAAAATGGGCAAAGGATGTGAACAGACACTTCTCAAAAGAAGACATTTATGCATCCAACAAACATATGAAGAAAAGCTCAGCACAGCTGATCATTAGAGAAGTGCAAATCAAAGCCACAATAAGATACCATCTCATGTCAGTCAGAACAGCAATAATTAAACAGTCAAGTAACAATAGATACTGTCGAGGCTGTGGAGAAATAGAAACACTTGTACATTGTTGGTGGAAATGTAAATTAGTTCAACCATCGTGGAAGACAGTGTGGCAATTCCTCCAGTATCTAGAACCAGAAATACCATTTGACACAGCAATCCCATTACTGGGTATATACCCAGAGAAATATAAATCATTCTGCTATGAAGACACATGCACACGTATGTTTACTGCAGCACTATTTACAACAGCAAAGACATGGAACCAACCCAAATGCCCATCAATGATACACTGGGTAAAGATAATGTGGTACATTCATACCATAGAATACTATGCAGCCATAAAAAGGAATGAGGTCATGTCCTTTGCAGGGACATGGATGAGCCTGGAAGCCACCATTGTCAGCAAACTAACACAGGAACAGAAAACCAAACACCACATGTTCTCACTCATAAATGGGGGTTGAACAATGAAAACACATGGACACAGGGAGGGGAAAAACACACACAGGTGCCATTCAGAGGGTGAGGCTGGAGGGGAGGGAGAACATTAGGACAAATAGCTAATGTATGTGAGGATTAAAATCTAGATGATGGGTTGATAGGTCAGCAAACCACCATGGCACACGTATACCTATGTAACAAACCTACATGTTCTGCATTTGTGTCTTGTAACTTAAAAAACATTTTGTTTAAATGGGCAAAAGTATATGAGCAAGCAATTCACAAAAAAGATAATCTGGATAGCTAACAATTATATTAAAATATGCTTAATTTCATTGGTAATCAGGAAAAGACTAATTTAAATGATTGGCAGGACTAATATGTCCATTAACTTCACGTATTGGTAAAAAATATAAAGTATCTCACACTCAGAGTAAGATTCTGATTTAATAAACCAAATATACACAGAAATAAGTCAGTTTTTCTGAAGTTAATATTAGGACACTAATTTAATATGCTTGTACCTTTTGTTATTTTGAGTTGAAGCTAAGGCATATAGTTACAACTATTTTCCGAAATAAAATGTCATGTATCAGTTAGAATTCATATATTCAAGATGTAAGATTCAACCTGGAAAATAATAAAATTATAACATGTACAAAAATTACAAAATAAAGTTGAAGAAATTATATAGTTTACTGAAAATTCACAAATGTATAAGCATGCAGAGGGTCACACTATTAGGCTGAGAAATGCAAATAACTCTGTGTAACTGGTATATCCCTCCATTTATTCAGATCCACTTCTATGCCATTTTTAAGATTTTAAATTTTTTCTCTATTAATATTTTTGCTAGATCAGTTTGCAGATTTTTTTGTTGCACTAGAGAGTGGCATAATATTTGCTGTTCTATTTTTAGGTGATAGAAAGGGGCATTAATAATTGTGACTTGATTAATTTTTAAGCTATCTGCACTATCTCTGTTGATTCACTTTAATTTCCCCAAATCAACTTTCGCTTGTATTTGTTTCATTAGATTTATTATTCTTTTAATGGCTGTGTTTGTAGACATCTTCTAGTTTTTCATTTTGTATTTTGTTAATTTGGATTATTTTGTTCTCTATTTCTAAAGTACATTGTTTAGTTTTCAGTGATTGTAATTAATGGCAAACAGTCTTTATTAAAAATATTTTAATTTTGCATTCAATAGTAGATGATAATTTATTTGGATGCAGAATTCTAGGTTGATAGGGATTTTATTTCATTGCTATAAAGCTACTTTTATTATCTTCTGTTCTATAGTGTTGCTATAAGGAATTGGTTATTAGTTTAAATGTTATTTTTAATGTATAACCTTTCTTTTATCTTGGGCTTGTTTTTAGACCTTTTTATTTTTGGTCTAGAAAGAAATTTATTTATTATTACACTATGTCTAGAAAGAAATTTAGTTGTATTTATCTTATTTAGAGCTTATGATTCTTCTCAAAACCAGGCTATTATCTAATTGTGTACTGTCTTTCCTACCATTTGTCTATGCTCTCCTTCTGTAAGTCCTATCCAAAGTTGGCCATCTTGTCTTACCCTTTATATCTCGCAAACTCTTCTTTTTGCTTATCATTTATTAATCTTTCTATACTTCATTCTGTGTAAATTTTCTGATACTTTTTTTCTAGTTTATTAACCCTCATTTTACCCACATCCATTCTTCTATTTGTCCTTACATTTCAATGACCATATCTTTCTTTTGTAGAGTTTTCTTAGTTCTTTTCACATCATATTGCACCAATGTCTGACTCACGTTATGCGTGTGTACTTTATTTTGCTATTTACTTACTTAAAACATATTTTATATCAGATTATTTTGCCTCCTTAAATTCTTGGGTGTGTAATCCTCTTGTTTGTTTTTTCTGCTAACTCTAGCTTCTGATAAATTGTTTCTTCATACATTTTGTAACTTTTGATCGTGAAGTCATCTTCATGGTGACTTTATCAGTAGAATTTGTGATTTAAGTTAATGGTTTACCCTGCCGATGTGGTTGCACATTCTGCCACGCGCTTCATGGAATAATCAACCCAAGATAAATTCTTAAATTTATTTCTTGACTTGAGGGCTTTCAGATCTTAAACAGGTTAAAATTTAAAATGTACATGAGGCAAAAGGTAGAATCTTTAGGGAAGCTTTTAAAAATTTGTTTGTTTTTGCTCATCCAGAGTTCTGACAGAAATATTTACATCAGGAACTCTCCGTGGTGGTGGACAGAATTTTTCTGTTCCTAAAACAAGAGCATGGTCTTTTGAGGGTCCTGACTTTATTCGTTTGTGCCAACTGCCCCCTTATGAGAGGAGACGTTCCCCTCTATTTCCACACAGAGTTTAAAACTAGAGTCCTTGGGTTATAAATACTGGCTGCCCCCTCAGAGCTAACCTTTTCACCCTGCATTTCACCTTGTATTCACAGAAGTCACAGATTTAGCTAATTTCTATTGCGTTCAGGTCTCTTTTCCTCTAAATCTCCAACTTATTTCCCTTTATTTATTGAAAACTCTGTAAAATACTTAGAATCCTTTTTATTTTACTGTTTTTCACATTTTTATGTAGTTTTAGCAGAATAGTTTTAGGGACAGTTCTGTTTTGCCAGAAATGGAAACTAGGAATTTTCCATCATACCTTTCCTTGAACTTTGTTGATCCTCAATTTTTAAATAAATCTTCATCATAATATCACATTTCTCCACTTACAAATGTTTTGGCTTTGATTATTTTCTCTTTCTGCCTCTGAATTTTCTGCTCTTTGACTTCCTTCTTGGTTTGTTTTTCCATTTGTATTTAAAAATGCTTTGTTTTCTCAAAACAAAGATTAGAAAGATGTTTTCCAAATTACTGTACTATCTTCAACAATAAAGATTTTTTAAAGCATTTAACAAATGTTTGTTTGATGGCTTGTGTAGGAATTGAAACAGCATATATCTGCAGTGCACAGGACCAGTACTTTAATTTCAATACTTTCATAACTTTAAAAGAAATTACCTTTGTAATTTTTCTTCGGAAAAATCCCTGCCAATCTGTGGTGGCTAAATGGTTAATTTATTTGGTGCTACAGTGGGACACTTTGTTTTTCAGGGATTCCCAGGAATACCAGCTTTAAGTTAATTGGTCTATTTCCTTCTTTATTCTTGACAATTTCTGTGAATTTTTTTTATTTTTATTTTTTATTTTAATTTTTGTTGCTACAAAGTAGATGTGTATTTTTATGGAGTACCTAGAAAGTTTTGATACAAGAATGCAATGCTTAATAATCACATCATGTAAAATGAGGTACCCATCTTCTCAAGCATTTATCCTTATCCTTTGTGTTACAAACAATCCAATTATACTCTTTTAGTTATTTTAACATATACAATTAAATTATTATTGACTATAGACACTCTGTTATGCTATCAAATACTAGGTCTTATTCATTATTTCTAACTATTTTTGTACTCATTAACCATCCTTACCTACCCCCCTACCCCTACTACCCTTCCCAGCCTCCGGTAACTATCATTCTATTGTCTATCTCCATGAGTTCAATTGTTTTGATTTTTAGATCCCACAAATAAATGAGAACATGTGATACCTGATTTTCTGTGCCAGGCTTATTTCACTTAACATAACGACCTCCAGTGCCATCCACGTTGTTGCAGATGACAAGATCTCATTCTTTTTTTTCTTTTTTTTTTAAGACTGAATAGTACTTCATTGTGTATAAGTACCACATTTTCTTTATATATTCATCTGTTGGGGAACACTTAGTTGCTTCCAAATTGTCGCTATTGTGAACAGTGCTGCAACAAACATGGGAATGCAGATATCTGTTCAATATACTGATTTCCTTTGGTTTTATACCCAGCAGTGGGATTGCTAGATCATATGATAGTTGTATTTTTTTTTTTTTTTGAGGAAATTACAAACTCTTCTCCATAGTGGTTGTAATAATTTACATTCCCACCAACACTATACGAAGGTTACTTTTTTCCACATACTCACCAGTAATTGTTACTGCCTGTCTTTTGGAAGTAAGCCATTTTAGGTGGGCTGAGATAATATCTCAATGTAGTTTTGATTTGCATTTCTCTGATGATCAATGATGATGAGCACCTTTTCGTGGGCCTCTTTGCCATTTGTGTGTCTTCTTTTAATAAACATCTATTCTAATTATTTGCCCATTTTAAAATCTGATTATTAGACTTTTTCCTACAGAGTTGTTTGAGCTTCTTATATATTGTGGCTATTAATCCCTTGTTAGATGGGTAGTTTGTAAATATTTCCTCCAGTTCTGTGAGTTGTCTTTTGACATTTGACAAATACTTTTAGTATTTGTTTATTGTTTCCTTTGCTGTGCAGAAGCTTTTTATATTAATGTGATCCTGTTTGTCCCATTTTGCTTTGGTTGTCTGTGCTTGTGAAATATTACTGAAGAAATTTTTGCCCAGGCCAATGTCCTGGAGAGCTTCCTCGAAGTTTTCTTCTGGTGGATTCATAGTTTGAGGTCTTAGATTTAAGTCTTTAATCCATTTTGATTTGATTTTTGTATATGGCGAGAGATAGGGATATAGTTTCATTCTTCTGCGTGTGGATATATCAAGTTTCCCTTCATGATTCATATTGGTAGGTTGTATATGTCTAATCATTTGTCTAGTTCTTTTAGATTTTTCATTTTATTGGCATATTGTTCCTCATAGTAGCCACTAGTGATCCCTTGAATTTCTTCAGTATCAGCAGTAATGTCTCCTTTTTCATCTCTGATTTTATTTGGATCTTCTTTTTTCTTAGTTTTGCTAAAGTTTTGTCAATTTTAACTTTTCATAAAATCCAAGGTTTTTTTCGTTGATCTTTTGTATTGTTTTCTTCATTTCAATTTCATTTATTTCAATGAAATAAATTTTAATTTCTGCTTTGATCTTTATTATTTATTTTATTCTACCAATTTTAGGTTTGGTTTCCTCTTGCTTTTCTAGTTTTTAAAGATGCATTAGCATTGTTAGGTTGATCCTTTGAAACTTTTCCTCTTTTTTGATGTAAGCACTTTTAGCTATGAACTTCCCTCTTAGCACTGCTTTAACTCTTTTTCATAAGTTTTGGTATGGTATATGCCCATTATCATTTATTTCAAGAAATGTTTCAATTTTCTTGTTAATTCCTTCCTTAACCCACTAGTCATTCAGGAGGACATTGTTTAACTTCCATGTGTTTGTGTATTTTCTAAAATTATTCTTGTTTTTGATTTCTACTTTTAGTTCATTGTGGTTGGAGAAAATATTTGGTATTATTTCAATTTCTTAAAATGTTTTAAGACTTATTTCATGACTTAATACATGGTCTATCCTTTAGAATGATCCTTGTGCTAAGGAAAACGATGTGTATTCTGCAGCCATTGGATGAAATGTTCTGTAATTATCTGTTAGATTCATTCGGTCTATAGTGCAGATTAAGTTTGATGTTTCTTTGTTGAGTTTTCTCTCTCAATGATTTGTCCAATTCTAAAATTGGAGTGTTGAAGTCTCTAACTATTATTGTATTGGGATTTATCTCTTTTTAGCTTAATAATATTTGCTTTAAATATATAGATGCTGCAATGTTGGGGTACATATATATTTACAATTGTTACATCCTCTTGCTGAATTGACCCCTTTATCTTTCTTTTTGAGACAGAGTCTCACTCCGTCACCCAGGCTGGAGTGCAATGGCATGATCTTGGCTCACTGCAACCTCCGCCTCCTGGGTAAAAGCAATTCTCTTGCCTCAGCCTCCCAAGAAGCTGGGATTACAGGTGCCCACGACCACGCCCAGCTAATTTTTTGTACATTTAGTAGAGATGGAGTTCTGCCACATTGGCCAGGCTCGTCTCGAACTCCTGACCCCAGGTGATCCACCCACCCCAGCCTCCCAAAGTGCTGGGATTACATGCATGAGCCACCATGCCCGACCTGACCCCTTTATCATTATATAGTAACCTTCTTTGTCTCTTGTTATTAGGTTAGTGCAAAAGTAATTGCAATTTCAGAATATGAATCTTAAATCATTAAAACTAGGCCCAAGTACATCTTTATTAATCAAAATAGAAACTGTTGCAATCAACATATTTTTGCCAGTGAAAAATAAGTTTATTTATTCTTATAGCATAAAGATTCATGCTTCAGGATTTGACAAACTATTGGAAAGCATTTTCTTCATCCTGCTGGTTGTGGAAGCATTTTCTCTGCAAGAAGTTGTTGCAATGCTTGAAGAAGTGATAGTCCCTTGGTGAGAGATCAGATGAATATGGCAGATGAGGCAAAACTTCGTAGCCCAATTTGTTCAACTTTTGAAGTGTTGGTTGTGCGATGTGCGATCGGGCATTGTCCTGGAGAATTGGGCCCTTTCTGTTGATCAATACCAGCGCAGGCATTGCAGTTTTGGGTGCATCTCATTGATTTGCTAATCATATTTCTCAGATGTGATGGTCTCACCAAGATTCAGAAAGCTGTAGTAGATCAGACTGGCAGTAGACCGTCAAACAGTGACCATGACCTTTTTGTGGTGCAAGTTTGGCTTTGGGAAGTGTTTGGAGCTTCTTCTCAGTCTAACCATTGAGCTGGTCATCACCAATTTTCATATAAAATCCACTTTTCATCATATGTCACAATCTGGTTGAGGAAATGGTTTGTTGTTGTGTAGAATAAGAGAAGATGACACTTCAAAAGGACAATTTGTAAAATTTTCAGTCAGCTCATGAGTCACCCAGTTATTGAGCCTTTTCACCTTTCCAATTTGCTTCAAATGCTAAACAACTGCAAAATGGTTGGCCTTGAGTTCTTTGGCAACATCTTGTGTAGTTGTAAGAGGGTCAGCATTGATGATTACTCTCAACTAGTCGTTGTCAACTTGTGATGGCCAGTCACTATACTTGTCATCTTCAAGGTTCTCATCTCTGCAAAACTTCTTGAACCACCACTGCACTGTACATTTGTTAGCAGTTCCTGGGACAAATGCATTGTTGATACTGCTAGTTGACTCCTCTACTTTATGACCTATTTTGAACTTGAATAAGAAAATCACTCGAATTTGCTTCTTATCTAAGATAATTTCAATAGTCTAAAATAAACAGCAAGTAATAAGTCATTAGAAAAAAAGCAAGAAATGGCCATTAAAATAATGTATAACATAATCACAGTTATTTAAGAATGTATTCCAATATCAAACAGCAAGTCCCAACTACGCAAAAACTGCAATTCCTACTGTACCAACGCATTTTTGTCTTGAAATCTATTTAATCTGATATGAATGTAGCTACTCCTGCTCTTTTGTGGATCCATTGGCATGAAATATATTTTTCCATTCCTTTATTTCTCATCTATGTGTCTTTATATGTGAAGTGGTTTTCTTGTAGGCAACAGGGTAACAGATCATTGAGTCTTTTTTAAAAAAATTCATTCAGTTGTGTATGTTTTGATTGGAGAGTTTAGTCAATTTTCATTCAATATTATTATTGATAAGTAAGGACTTACTGCTGCCATTTTATTATTTGTTTTCTGGTCTTCTCTTCCTTTTTTTTCTTTCTTCCTGTCTTCCTTTTAGTGGAAGTGATATGGTTTAGTTTCTTACTTTTTATTTCCTGTCTATTTGCTTTATGATTTTTGGTTGTGGTTACCATAAGCCTTGCAAATGCTACCTTATAACCCATCATTTTAAGATGATAACAACTTTCTATTCATGTAAACAAACAAGCAAATAGAAAACTAAACTAATAAAAACTCTATGCCTTACTTCATCCCCCTGCTTTTTAAGTTTTATTGTTTGTATTTACATCTTATTCTACTTTCTATTTCTTAAAAAGTTGTTGTAGTTGTTATTTTTTACTGGTTCATTATTTTTACTTAAGGGTACTTATTTTACACACCACAGTTACAGTGTTAAAATATTCTATGTTTTTCTGTGTATTTACTATTACCAGTGAGTTTTGTACCTTTAGATGATTTATTATTGCTGATAATGTCATTTTCTTTCTGATTGAAATACTTCATTCAGCACTTCTTACAGGAGAGGTCTGATGTTGATGAAATATCTCAGCTTTTATTTGTCTGGGAAAGTCTTTATTTCTCCTTTATATTTGAAGGACATTGTCACCAGATATACTATTCTAGGGTAAAACACATTTTCCATTAACACTTCAAATATGTTATGCCACTTTCTCCTGTCCTGTAAAGTTTCCACTGAAAAGTCTGCTGCCAAGTGTATTGAAGCTGCATTGTATATTATTCGTTTCTTTTCTCTTACTGCTTTTAGAGTCCTTTCTTTATCCGTGACCTTTGTGAGCTTGATTATTCAATGCCTTGAGGTAGTGTTCTTGGGTTAAATCTGCTTGCTGTTCTATATAACCTTCTTGCACTTGAATATTCATATCTCTCTCTTGGTTTCAGACATTCTCTGTTATTATCCCTTTGAATAAACTCTACCCCATCTCTTTCTGTACCTACTCTCCAATCTTTAAGGCCAACAAATTTTATGTTAGCCCTTCTGAGTCTATTTTCTAGATCCTGTAGGCATGCTTCATTGTTTTTAATTTTTTTCTTTTATCTCCTCTGACTGTGTATTTTCAAGTACCTGTCTTCAAACTCACTAATTCTTCTGCTTCATCAATTTTGCTATTA
Source organism: Theropithecus gelada (assembly GCF_003255815.1). Classification (NCBI taxonomy): domain Eukaryota; kingdom Metazoa; phylum Chordata; class Mammalia; order Primates; family Cercopithecidae; genus Theropithecus; species Theropithecus gelada. The sequence goes on from NC_037671.1 coordinate 151,115,905, forward strand.
AAAGACTGATGCATTCTTCAATGTGCCAATTGAATTTTTCAGCTCCAGAATTTCTGCTTGTTTTAAAATATGTTAATCTCTTTATTAAATTTGTCTGCTAGAATTCTGAATTCCTCCTCTGTGTTATCTTTAATTTCTTTGAATTTCTTTACAATAGCTATTTTGAATATTCTGTCCAAAGGTCACTTATCTTTGTTTCTCCAGTATTGGTCTCTGGTGCTGTAATCAGTTCATTTGTTAAGGTCATGTTTTCCTGGATGGTCTTGATACTTGTAGATGTTTCTCTGTGTCTGGGCATTGAAGAGTTAGGTATTTATTGTTGTCTTCTCAGTCTGGGCTTATTTGTATCCATCCTTCTTGGGAAGGCTTTCCAGATATGCAAAAGGAGTTGAGTCTTGTGATCTAAGCTGTATCTGCTTTTGGGAGCACCCTAACCTCATTAACATTGTGGTTCTTGAAGACTTGTTGAAATACCACCTCGATGGTCTTGTACAACATCCAGAAGAATTATCTGGATTACCAGGCAGAGACTCTTGTTCTCTTCCCTTACTTTCTCCCAAACAAATGGAATTTGTTCTGAGCCACCTGGATCAAGTGGTGAAGTGACATAAGCACCCCTGTGGCCACCACTATTATGATTGTGCTGGGTTAGGCCTGAATCCAACAGAGCACTGGGTCTTGCCCAAAGTCTCCTATAACCACTCCCTGGCTATCACCTACGTTCACTCAAGGCCTTGCGGCCCTACAATCAGCAGGTAACAAAGCCAGTCAGTGCTGTGTCCTTCTCTTCAGGGTGGCAAGGTTCCTTAGGCCCTGGGTACATCCAGAGATGCTGTCTGGGAGCCTGGGACTAGACCAAAAAACCTTATAAGTCCCTCTGATGTTCTAGTGTACTTAGTCTGACCTAGGACTCACACCACAAGATGTAGTTCTTCTCATTCTTCCATCCACTTTCCAAAAGCAGAGGAGCCTCACCCTGTGGCCACCTCTACCACAGGCCCATGGGGATTACTGCCAGACTACAGCTGATGTTCCCTTAAGGCCCAAGTGTTCTTCAATCAGCTTGTGGTGAATGCTTTCTGTCCTGGGATTTTACCTTCAGGGAAGTGGGTTCCCCTCTGGCCCAGGGCAGGTCCAGAAATGCCATCCAAGATCCATGTCCCGGAATTGAAAACCCTCAAAGCCCACTTGATGCTCTATTCACCTGTGGTTGTGCTGGTACCTAAGGTAAAAGACAAAGTACCTCTTACTTTTCCCTCCACTTTTCTCAAGTGGAAGTTATCTCACCCCATAGCTACAGCTGGAAATTTGCTGAGTCTCACCTAAAACCAGCAAGTCTCAAAGTCTCCCTCAAGGCCATCTACATAGTACTTGGGTATTGCTGCTGATTATTCAGGGCCTAAGGGTTCTTCACTTAGCAAGTGATGAATCCTGCCAGGACTGGGTTCTTTTCTTCCAGGAAGCAGATTCCCTTCTGGTACAGGTCATGTCTAAAAATGTTGTTTGGAAGCAATGGCCTGGAAGGAAAACCGCATGACTCTGACTGGTGCCCTATCCTGTTGTGGCTGAGCTGATATTCAAGATGCAGGATGCAGTCCTCCCCACTCTTCCTTCTCCTCTCCACAGGTGGAAGGAAGGGGTTGTTTTAGGAGCCACAAGCTGCGTAGCTTGGGGTTATGGGAAAGGTAATGCCAGAACTCTCTTAGCTGCCCTCTGCTGGTGTCTCAGTAGGCTGAGCTTGCCCCAGTCCACTGGCTAGGAGTGGCACTAGGACTCACTTAAGCATTGCAGTACTTGTGGCCTAGACTGCCTTTCAAGTTTAGTTAGAGCCCCAGAACACTTTAGCCCATATTGATGAGACTTGCAGAACTCAAGTTCAGATCACTGGGATGGCAATTATCCTCAGACTAGGGCTGGTTTAAATGCTTCCTCCCTAGGAGGGCATTGGCTGAGTTTGGTCTGGTTTTGTTTTCTACTACAACAGGGGAGTTTCATGCCTTAAAATTGTTGTGTTCTCCATCTCCTCAGTGCACAAAAACACTCTGCGCCAGCCACTGATGCTGAGAGGGATGGAGAAGACGTGGTGTTGGAGACTCAAGACTGTTTTTCTTACCTCTTCAGTGCCTCTTTCAGCAACATGAAGTTAAAACCTGGTGCTGTGAGTGCTCACCTAATTTTTGGTTCTTATGAAGGTTCTTTTTTTCTGTGTAGATAGTTGTTAAATTGGAGTGTCTTGGTATGGGGGGATGTTAGGTAGAACTTTCTATTCTGCCATGTTGCTCTGCCCCCAAATATTTTTAGATATATGCATTTACCTTAGTTCCATATATAAAGAATCCTCTTCAAATTATACCATCACAATCACAAAACATACTAACATCTGAACTGGAATGTTAAAAGACAAACAACAAAAAAACCCTACATCCTATTTTCTCTTAATGTCTCTCTCTGGGCTGTTAGACTGGTTGGATCATACATAATAGTTCAGTATTTTAGAATGACACACTATAACTAAACTTTAATAATTGTTTAATAGCTGTGCAAAATACATGACTAAAAGATAATGATATTGAGGTAATGATAAGATAGATATTGAAATAATGATAAGAGATAATGACTAAGAGATAATGATATTTGATTCTGTGAACTTATGATTAAATTAAATACTACATGTTATTGGGTTCCCTATAGAAGACAATTCAATAATGAGTGATCAAATGATAAAGAAGTGAATGCAAATAATAGTTTCTAAAATACAGTATACACTTTCACAAGGACAAAAGGTTAAAGCTGTTTGTATTGATAGAAAGTACAAAAATTTAAAAGGACATTTATTTCAAAGGTAAAAGAAAAATGAGCTTTACCTTGAATTCCCATGCTTGACAGAGAAATGTACAATGAGAAATTTTAAAAGCAGCATGTGCTTCAGAGCTTGGTTATATTATTTAAAAATAATTAATTAAATATTTTAATTGACAAGCAACAATTGTATATATTTATTATGTATAATATGGTGTTTTGAAATATGTATACCTTATGCAATGGCTAAATCAAGCTAATTCACATATGTATCACCTCACACACATCATTTTCTTGATGATAAGAACATCTAAAACCTATCCTCTTAGTGATATTTAAGAATATAATACATTGTTATCAACTATAGTATCTATGTTATATAATAGATCTTTTGAACTTATTCCTCCTACATAAGAATATTTTGTATTATTTGACCAACATCTCCCCAAAACCCTCTGCTAGATTCTACTAACCACCATTCTACTCTCTGCTTCTATGAGTTTAATATTTTTATATTCCACATATAAGTGAGATCATGTGATACTAGTCTTTCTATGGAGATTTCCCCTATGTTCTAGGAGTTTTACAGTTTCAGATCTTATGTTTAACTTTTCAATTCATTTTGAATTGATTTTTATATATGTATGAGATAAAGGTCTAATTTCATTCTGCATGTTGATATCCTTTTATCCAAAAACCATTTATTGAAGAAAATGTCCTTTTCCCATTATATGTATACCCGAAAGCTTTGTCAAATATCAATTGACCATAAATGCATAGTTTTGTTTATAGGCTCTCTATTTTGTTCCACTGGTCTATGTGCCTGTTTTTACACCAATATAATGCTATATTGATTACGATAGTTTTGTAGTATATTTTAAAGTCAGGTGGTGTGATGCCTCTTTGTTCTTTTTGATCAAGATTGCTTTGGATACTTTGGAATCTTTTGTGGTTCTATACAAATTTTAGGTTTGTTTTCTTCTATTTCTGTGAAAAATGTCATTGGTATTCTGATAGGGATTACATTAAATCTGTAGATAGTTTTGAGTAGTATTACCATTTAAAAAATATTAATTCTTCCAATCCATGAATACAGGATATCTTTCCATTCCAGGACTTGTTTTTAAAAGTGTTGTAATTACTGCCATGTCTTTGGTAAAACCTTGCTCAATGATTGCTGTGCCATGTCCCAAACATTGTTCTTACAAAATGAAGGAATTATTTTATTTCATATTATATTTTTACAGACAAAACAATAACAGCTTAACCCACTAAATGCTGAATATTAAATCATATGGTGCACATTGTTATAAGTTTATGTAACTGTAACACATTTAATTTGTTTGGTTTTATTTTGTGAGTGACAATGATTGCTTAAATTCTACTATGGATGGATCAAAGATAGTGAAACATAATGTTTACAATTCTCCCTCAATCAACATCAGACTTTTGGTAAAAGACATAAAACTGAATTATTTCATTCATAAAATTAGATTCAACTTATACAGTTTGAATTTAGAAATCCTTTACAAGGGACATGACTGATTATATGTGAACATTATCTTGTTCTTAATAAGTTAATTTTTAAAATTAGTTATTCAGATGGACATTTGAGGACTCTTTTGATCAAAACTGCCTTTAAAAATGTTGACTTCATCAGGTATAAGCTTCAGTTATATAGAAAACTCAACTAGATATTAAATACTTATTTTTCCAGGAGTGCTTGGGAGATTGAAGCAATACTTTATGCCTGGCCGGGGCGCAGGGCGGGGGGGAACAAAAACAAAACTGTTTCTTAAAATGAATTCCTGTTTGCAAGAATGAAGAGAAAACGTTGATCCCATTTCTTAGTCATTAAACTGTTTTTGAGACTGTCTAATGAGAAAATATGTCAAACATATTTAATTTTTCTCCATATGAACAACCAGTATACCAAATAATTAAACCTCTGTGGTGAGCCTTGCACACAGGTCAAGTTTTCACATCATTTTTTAAGTGAGCACCTTCCCCCAAAATTTTTTTTGAGTGAAATAGTCAAGGTAAGGAAAATTTCCTTGCCAGCCTTCCGTGAGCATACTGAAGGAGCAGTAACAGAAATGATTGTACCAGCCCTTTCAATGTGTAAATTCAAGCTGTAGTTCAGAGAACATCAAAGGGGTCAAAGGGATAGTAGGGGTTTTTGTGTCCCAACTTGTCCCTATTCTTTTTGTGGTAGCTGATCCCATCTGTCTCCAAGAGCTGATTGTAGCTTATTCTTTGTGAGTGTTGTTCACAAGTCACCTAAGTAAAGATTAAACTTGTGGCTCCTTTCCCATATGTTCAGTCCAGTGTTAAAATGTAAAAACAGCTATCTATTTGTACAAGCACACAGTCATAAATAATGTGAATCTGTAATACAGAATAAATTATTTAAATTTAATATATGAATATTTGAGATATTTTATGTTTTTATACTTTCTAACGATTTTAGAGATTTAGGTAGCCAAATTAGGCAAATAAAAGCTACTCTTCAGGGTGGTTATGAAGCTAGAGGTTTCATCAACCTGCAGAAAATATTGAGTATAGTGAATGACAAACAATAAATAATATTTATGAATGATCATTACTGAACTTCAGGCCATAATAAGATTCATTAGCTGAAGAAAGCTGCTTTCAATGGGAGAGGATATATATTTTTATACTTTCTAAAATCTTTATCTATTTTCTAATTTCTCCTTAAGCATAAGGATGACAACTTCTATATGAGCAACGCCCATGTCTAACATTTTGTTGTTATTGCTTTACATTCATGATGTTGTGACAGATAGCTTATAATACAATTCCCCACACCAGAGAATCCAGATACTTAACAAAAAAAGCAACATGTATAATTGAGAAACAATTGATCATTAATTCTTAGGCTTGGTTTTAGGGGAAACAGAGTTAACGCACTTTAATAAGTCTTCCTGTGGTACATATGTGTTGTAAGAGAGCTCTAGAGACTTAAAGCACATAGGAGGTGTCTAGTGTGAATTAAACTACGTTTCTGAACATCATTTTTCTGACTTATTTATAATGATTAAATATACTCGATTATTTTGCCCATAACCCAAGAATTGATTGACCTGGGCATTTAAAAAGTATACACACACACACACACACACACACACACATATATTTTTTCAATTAAACAAAACAGATAAGTTAAATTGTTTTTATGTTCTGTGAACACTCCAGCTTTGTTCATTATAGCAAATGGGGGAAGTACAAGTCATTTGATTGCTCTTTAACCTTTCATTATATCGACAATCTGTTATTGCCTAGCATCAATCCCATCCTTCTCAGAAGGTGGCTTGGCATTTTTGTGGTATTTTCAATCTAGGGAAATAAATCTGCATCTCCATCTGGATTGACCAGATGAGGCTCCCTTCAGAACCAATTAACACTTTACCAATGGGGTCACCTCAGCATGGTAGGAGGTGCTTTGCACCTCCAGGGCGACCATAAACTGTCTCCACAATGCCTCCAGATGCTCCAGGTCTGGAAACCAATCAATCTTTTACATAAGTGGTTAGTACACCTACCCTAGGGTCCTAGAAAGACACACCAAAAGATCTGTATAGCTTTCCAAGACAGAACTTTTTGTATATTCTTTTGTTTGGCTCTTCATGTATTTACAATGACTGAGAAGAATACTCATGACACACAGAAAAGCAAATCAAGCTTGGTGCGCAAGGCACAAGCCCCACTCCTGTTAAATTTTATAGTCACACATATGTTTATCACTTCTTAGCTAGTTCGACTAGAGATTTCTCAATAACCTCATTTGTGACCATTGAAAAGCCATAAATCCATATGAAAAGTATTCCAGTGCCCCGTCCAGGGAGAGAGTTACAGGTCACACATCTGTAAAAATGTTTAAAGCATGGCCAGGGCAGCTTTGATGCCACTGTGGGCTGCCTAAGGCACCTCTTTGTGGTATCCTGGTGATACCTGAGAGATCTGTGGTTAATTTTTTTAGGAGCCCAGACTTAGTTCACAGATTTCTTCAGCTTTTCTGCATAGGCATCTCATTTAATGAAGCAATTTCGTTAACTCTGGTTTAGCTGGGAAAGAATGCAAATTAAATATTCTTTACTAGAAAGAATGGGAGGGGTGACAAGTGAAGGAGAAAAAAGAAAAAAAAGACACGGGGAGCACAGTGGAGCCACGAAGTTCCCTCAGGTGGCTGGCTAACTAGCTTGGCCCTTTGTGTAGACACTGTCTGCCTGTGGGATGGAGCTAAAAGACAGAAGAATGACAGTCTGGAGGAAGAAAGAAGACAATAATTATGGGATGCGTGCGATTAGTGCGGTAGCCAGAGAAATTAAGCCACAAGTCCTAGGAATCTTCCTTTCTGTATGGTACCTGCAGGGGAAGAGAAAAGACCTCACTACAGAGTTCAGTTGGAATCTACTCCCTGCCAGCTCAGCTTGATTGCTTTCTGGGTTACCTACTGTGGAGGTTCAGCAGCTCGACCTTCCTTTCAGTAGAGCTATATTGTCCTGCTCTGAAAAAAGGCAGATTAAGAATTTACAGGGATCCCTCCATCACTGGCCTCTGACAGGAACACTCAGGGAGCTGATTTTTCATGGTTCAATTTGCCTGGGGCCAAGATTCTAATCGAAATGTATTCTGTTAATGTAAAGTGCCACTGCAGTTTTAAGAAATATCTAACTTTCTATTAAACTTTCTCTCTCATTTCTTTACTCTTCCTCCTTTTGTTTTAGTGTTGGAAATCTTTCCTACTTTATTAATTATTATTTTTATACTTGGAGGAATATTTGCATTTGAATTCAGGTTTGTAGGTGAAGAATAAATCATGTCAGTTGAGAAGTTTATAATTATTTTGTAGGTAGGTAAACTGTATTCTAACGGCCTCTTGAATCTGAGATATTCCCAGCTATAATTCAGATCATCCTTCAGTTGTCTATTTTGATTTAAATGCCTTAATTAAAAACTATATGTTTGCAGAATAATTGAAAAGGACTCTTTGGTAACATGAAAGCTATTTAATTTTGTCAAGCCAAGAAGAAAGAAAAGATATTCAATCTCTTCTTAGTTTAATACATATTTTTGAGAGCTGTTTCAAATGGAGGAGGGGAGAGGTTAGTCAGATTTTGAGCCAACAATCTTTTCAGCCTCTGCATGTGTATTATCTTAGATAGTTCTGATTAGGTCTGAGTATTGCTATCATTTTTATTGCTTCTTTTTTATTATGAGTGACTTGATATTAACCTTTTCAGCATATATAATTATATTAATATCTCTGCTAAAAATTTGAGGTTATGCTGGTAAATGAAATAATTGTACTATACTTGGTTTTGCGACTTCAAAAACAAGAAGTTCTTTAATGCTGTATGTTTTGTTAACAGGGCAAGTGAAAAACTGGAAATCACATTTATTCTACTAGAGATGAGAAAGCTTAGCAGATGGACTGTAATGATTTTCCAGGAGGAGGAAAGGAAACATCTTTTGCTCCTATTTAGATTAGTTTCACCTGGTATAGCCAGACTCAGCACAGAAGCCTCCACTAGTTCACTCAGCAACAATGCCTCTTGCCTATTTGTGATGTTTGATATAATAATTTTTGATGCACTGTATTTTGTTATATATTTTACATCTTCAAAATAAGTAGTTTTGAGAGTTACTCATTGAAGACCATTTGTTTAAAATGTTCAGTATAAAACATATACATGCTCCTGTTCTATGTAGGCTTACCTTATTCTAGAGGGATCTATCTCATGTTCTGTCCTATTAAAAAATCCTTAAAAAAGATCTCCACCCCTATTACGAGATTCTGGTAATGTTGGGTCTAGGAAATGTACTCTGGAAATGCAGAATGATGATTCCATTGCCCTACCATTTCTTATAGCATCTTATCTCTTTAATCCTCTTTCTCCTCTTCACAATCTTATAGAAATAAAACGGAGGAAGACTGATGCATTGTTTGATATCTCTGAATGACTTTATTTTTAGAGCTATTTATTAGTGGTTTATAGTAACTTCAAATGAAAGATCTGTATTCTTCATTTTAGTTATTTTCTAATATTCAAATAATAATATATCTCAGAGATGCAATATGTATTCTCAATAAGTAACATTTTATTTTTTGCAACAAAACTCTATCAATAGGTCAGGTTATCCTTTTCATTACCCTCTAGCAGGCAGAATTTCTAAGACCTTACTCTTTTCAGTGGAAAATTTTCAATTTTATTCTCTTGATATTATTATAAGAAAATTTTGTTTTAAAACTTTCCAAAGCATCCAGCTATGGCATTCTTCTAGTAATGGTTTCTTAAATGGGATGGATGGGGTGGGGAATCTACAAAATAAGAGGACAGAATAAGATTTGAAACTGAAAGTGAGTTGGTTGTAGTATATCCCATTAAGAAGACAAAATAGGCTAGGTACGGTGGCTCACACCTGTAATCCCAGCACTTTGGGAGGCCGAGGCGGGTGAATTGCTTGAGGCCAGGAGTTCGAGATCAGCCTGGCCAACATGGTAAAACCCCATCTCTACTAAAAATACAAAAAGTAGCCATGCATGGTGGCACATGCCTGTAATCCCAGCTACTTAGTAGGCTGAGGCAGGAGAATTGCTTGAACTCAGGAGGCAGAGGTTGCAGTGAGTCAAGATCATGCCACTGCACTCGAGCAAGACTCTATCTCCAAAAAATAAAAATAAAAATAAAATAAAAGACAAAATAAGTAAGGTGGTTAAAAAGACCAAAATGACTTGAAGACATCTGTCTGATGCTAAAGAATCATGTTGGGAAAACTATCCAAAAATCAAGTTAGAAAAAGTTATAGGAAATGATCAATTGGCTAGAAAAAAGAAAGGTGGATGAATTGCTGCCAAGGCTAAGTGAAGGATGACTATCACCTCCAGATTAATTACCTGGAACAGGAAACTATGTTGAGATGCACAACAATGTCAAAGAGAGTACTGAGCATGTTGTGATGTTACCACTGTACAGCAGAGTGTGCTAGCATGATTAGAACCAAACTACACAGTAAGCTTAAGTCTGTGTTAATGTAATAAGCAAGGAAATAAAAAGCACCAAGGGAGAAAGGACAAGTAAGGAAACTGGCTGTTGATAGCTTGCACACACTTGTATGCCATAAGGATCTTTTGAAGTCGCAGCAGAAACAGTCCCTGTGGACCAATGATAACAGGAGAGACAGACATTGATGTGTAAATGACATCATCACCCAAAGCCACTTCCACTCAAGCAGAGTCCCAGATCATATTGGGGTTCAAAGGGACTCTAATCTTACTCTACTCATTTTTTTTTTCTCCTAAACTCTTGCCAGAAATGAGGGAAACACAGAGATGCTTGTTCATGTTAGCTTTTCTAACTTGACCTGGAAACTGAGAGTCATGTAAGAAGACAAGGGCTGCCCAGAGTTCACAGATTTAAGGATCAAGTTTGTGAAGACATTGGCTTAGATAAAAGGACAGTAGTTAACATTAGCATTACATAAGCTTGAACTACTATCTCTAGAGATATCCAGTACTTTGAGAGAAACATGAAATTGTATCAACAGTTTATAAATAATTGTGAATTTATAATAATACTGCTAGAACTGTCTGTGAAAGAAAAAGGCTGACCTTCCTGTCTTGAAAATATTTTTCCTTTCTGAATAATTTAGGGCTGGACAATTTGATCTTTTATAGGTCATACTAATCAACATTTTGCCATTCTTCACTAGACGATAAGCTTGTTTAGCAATATGAGGAGGGTGCCTCCACTTTCTGAGGGCCATTAGTTAGAATTCCTAGGGATAATCATGGTTCAAAGAACTGGATATTAATGATAGTTTCACATAACATTATATATAGTATAAATAACATGCCTACTCACTGAGAGTGGTACAGAAATCAAGAGTCATGAAACCCAGTACAGGAAAATTAACATTGAAAGGATAAATCAAACAATGATATGGCCAAATGTTATCCCCTGTAATAAGAACCATAGATTTGTGAAAAGTCCCTAAATGCAAATGATAAAGCCCTTTCTCAGTATAAAGTGTTTATATAGCACAAGCTAATTAGTATTAGAAATATCTGCTTTATTTCCTTTTCTGTGGAGCTTAGACATCTATCTGGGAGGAGGCTGAGTACATCAAGTGTTCCTTTCAGTGTAAGCAATAAGTAGTTCACTTCCTGTACTTTCCATGAACTTTGTAATGGTTAAATAAAGCTATATTCAACATGAACTTGTGAATACCTCCCTTTCAATTTTTTTTTTTTTTGGCTAGGATTGAAACTTCAATATAAAATAGAAACTATTTGACTTTCTGTTCTAACACCATAACAGATTCTTTAGTAGGGTGGTAATATTAATCAGATGTGGCAAATTATTACCATTATAAGTTAAGTGAGCACTTTGTCACTGTAGAATGTTGCATTAGGTTCATGCTGTTACATATTCCTCAGCTGTTAAAATATTGTAGGATATTTGTGGAGGTCTTTAGAAAACTTTTCACAGTAATTATTTAAATATTAGACTGGCTTTAGTTTATTCAGTGAGAGTCTCTGGGGTGCTGTCCTTGGTTATATTCTGAAGAAGACTGCCCTATAAAGTGAATGTGTTTATATATGCTAATTTGAAATGGGTATATGTTTGGCCAGAATTCTGGTTGGCAATTTGACAATAAAATAAAGGCAAGACACAAGGTTTATGTGTAACAACTGGTGAACAAAGAGATTAAAAGGGAAAGCTGAAAGTTAGCATAGAGTAATTGGAGGAAGCTAGCTTTGATAAGTCCCAAAGGGATTGTATTAGTCAGGGTTCTCCAGAGAAGCAGAGATAATAAGATATATAGATATATAAGAGAAAATATAGGAATTGGTTCTTACAGATATGAAGGCCAATGAAGTCCCATGATACGTCATCTGCAAGTCAGAGATCCAGGAAAGCTGGTATAATTCAGTCTGAGCCAGAAGGCCTGAGAAACAAGAGTTCTGATGTCTTCTGAGGGCAGGAGAAGATAGATATCCCAGCTTAAGGAGGGGGAGAGAGAGAGAGAGAGAGAGAGAGAGAGAGAGAGAGAACAAAATTCACATGTCCTCCACCTTTTGTTCTATTTGGGCCCTCAACAGATTGAATGATGACCACTCTTATTGGTGAAAGTGATCTTCACTCAGTCTACTGATTCAAATGTTAATCTCTTCTGGAAATAGCCTCACAGACACACCAGGAAATAATGTTTGCCAGCTATCTAGGCTCCCCTTAGCTAAGTCAAGTTGAAATATACTATTAACCATTACACGAGTGATGTGTGCAAACATGATCCCTTGCCTCTCCCACTTATTCCTTCACCCTTTGACCTGTACTATCTTCACTTCTGTATCATCTTTTGCATTTTTCCTGTTAATGAGCTTATCCACGATACCACTACTTCCAGGATATTCTCCCACTCTCTCTTCCCATTGGCTCTCTTTTACTCTCCCTTCTTCATCCGTATTCTGCCAGATTTAACCCCTAAAACATTCCTTGAATCCCTGTACTCATCTCCAAGTCTTCTCTCAGTGCCTTAATTCAGCCACATCTTTCTGTTCTTGTCTAGGCAAAGTTAGTTAAGCCCTAGTCTCCCTATTTCATTTATTTATTTATTTGGAGAAAGGTCTCACTCTTTACCTAGGCTGGACTGCAGTGGCATGATCATGGTTCACTGCAGCCCCAATTGCCCAGGCTCAAGTGATCCTTCCACCTCAGCCTTCCGAGTAACTGGGACTATAGGCATGTGACACCACTCTCGGCTAATTTGTGTGTGTGTGTGTGTGTGTGTGTGTATGTATGTATGCGTGTGTGTGTGTATGTGTGTATATATATATATATATATAGTAGAGATGGAGTTTCACCATGTTGCCCAGGTCTTGAACTCCTGAGCTCAAGCGCTATCCACCCACCTTAGCCTCCCAAAGTGCTATGATTATGGGCATGAGCCACCATGCCGAGCCTAGTCTCCCTATCTTTAGTCTGTCTACTACGCAACAGACAAAATGTTCTATCTATTCCGTCCCTGTCACTTTCTTTTCTAAAATAGTTCTTCATTGTCTAGAAGATAAAATCCAGTCTCTGTTATTATATTTTAAGGCCCTTTATAATCTGGTTATTGCCAATCATTCTAGCCTCATCTCTGCCTATTCCTGCCTTCAAACATCCCTGCTTGCAAAACACTTCTCCACAGGGCATAGATAGATAAATAACTGAAGTGGGCTGGGTGGAAGAAACCAGGAGTTGTGGGAACTGTGCCACTCTGAAATATATAAGGCCCACCTAAAGAATTCAACTTTATTTGTATTAGGGCAATAAGACAAGTCTTCAGGACACGTGGGCCCTGGATTACCTGTTTATGACCTGTGCTAGTAGTATCAAATATTTGTCTGCTCTGGCATCATGGTATTCTTTTTCCTTCCACAAGTCATTTGCCCATGCTGTTCTCCTTTGAGGGTAGTGCTCATCCACAGTATGTTCCCGCCCCCCCCCCCACCTCATCCTTCTCAAGTTACCACTTCTCCTTACTTAAGATTTAAACCAAATAATAGTCATCTTCTTCAAAAATCCATGCATGATCCCTATTTATTTCCTACATGTTTCTGTAAATTTTCTATAGCACCTACTGTGTTTATTTTAATTAAATACTTACCTCTCCCACTATATTAAATGGAAAAAGATATATTGTATTAATTTCTGTATCCTCAGGGTATCATGGAGAGCCAGGTTATATAGTTAGTACATAGTTAGTACTCAACAAAGGCATAAAAACAATGGTGAGTCAAATAGAATTGTGGTTCAACATCTTAGCTTTGCCTTAGAGTCTATGGCTATGGAAATCTATGGAAGTCTTGAGGAGTCATTTGACACCAGCAAGGGAAGAAAATGGCAAATTCCATCTTTCTACCAGTGGAACCTAGACTTTCATCTATCACACTGTGGAAGGAAAAGGAGAAGGATGAAAGACAGGAAGAAAATAAAGAAGGAAGGGAAATATTTATGTTCTTAATGCAGAAGTGCTATGGAAGAGGGAGTGGAGAGGTAGGAAGATGACTTGAGCTGAAGTGAAGAACTGAATCAAGGTCCATTTTACAAGAATTAGAAGTTTCGAGATAGCCACACAAGAGCAAGTCTGTACTGAGAACGGGTTGAACCCAGAAAGTGTTCAACTGCTCTGAGTTATACTTCATAACACCCAGGACCTAGCTAGATTTTCTTTCAATTCTTTAAAACAATCTCCCCTGGAATAAAATGTGTGCTCAGATATATTTTATTCATGTAGCAACTTTTTGATTTTTCCCTATTCTTATTTGAAAGATGATGTATGAGAAAGGAGAGGGGATGTTCTCAAAGGACATAGTCTCTAGGAAGGTGTTTGCAGCATTTGGCAATAGGAATAACAGTGAAGATAAGTCATCTAAACATGGCATTTTACCACAGTGGCATTGCTCGTTTGCCTGGTCATCCCCTAACATCAACCAGGATCACACTTAGGATGTTTCTGGTAAATCCAAAATTCTTAGCAATATGCCACCATTTAAGGATCTAACTTTAAGTTCTGAAGGCTGTATGTCTGTTCAATTAAGTGTACATAGTACTAACAGCAGGAGGTGGCTTAAAAATGTCATATGATATTTCTGGTTTGAGTGGAGTGATTTTATAGGTCTGCCTGCAAAACACACAAAATAATGCTTTTTCCCTATTATGGCAAACACAATGAGAATGGACAAGACAGAAAGCACCTAAAAGTCTTTCCTTGGAAGAAAGATAAATGCAAAGGAGAAGCTTCTTCCAATTTTCTTGTAATCTTTTTTTCACAGGGCTGCCAGATGACTATACTGTTTGCCTCACACCAGGGGTGTGTCTATGATGTATTTTCACAAGTGCTTCAATACTGAGATAAAAAGTGTAGTGTGAGTGTCAAAGGTGGACTAAAATATAAAACTCCATTACTTGCCAGTTTTCACTGAAGATAAAATAGTTTTGATTTGTTATAACAAAGGAAATCCATATCTCCAAGTCGGTTACTTTACAAATCAGGAAATGGTTCTCAAGGAGGCCCCAGATCAGAGCTAACGTGGCCTGATGGTGGGTGAGTGGTGTCATTCTGGTACAGAAGACAACGTATTATATAATTATAGCATTTTAAATAAACTTTTGCAGCTTGGCTACCCTTACCAATCTGGTTTAGGAATATAGTCTTAACTGAACTCTCCTCAGTATAGAATGACCATTTTATTTTCTACCCTCAACTTCACTTCAGGCCTTAGATTTGAATAGTAAATAGATAGCAAAACATTATTATGAGTTAAAACTCATGGCAAAATATTTTCATTATTTAAGTGCTCAGAATTGCTGTAGAGTTATAGGCTATACATACATAAAATTTGTAATTTGAGGTCCATAAAGGGATAAAAATTAAAAAGAAAACTCTTGGAATTCAGAAGAATACAAGAACAACGAATCCTTTGACAGTGAATGTTATCTAAAGGGGTTAAAAGAAATCAGACTTCCCTGTGGGCTGTGCATGGGGTATGCATTATGTGCTGTCATTAAAGTATTCTTTTCTCTGTTAAGCAAGCATCCCCTGCTGGGACATCTCTTTGATTTTGTGGGAGTCTGGAGTTATACATGAAGTGTGTGCTATCAGCTAGAAATTACTCCCACATAAAAATTTAACCTTATTGTTCGAGTTATTTTTCAATTAGTGCATATGTTCTATTCACATGATTTGAATTATTAAATACATGAATTATAACTCTGCAGTAAAATATGATCAGAGTTGTTTTTTTGCTATATTATGACTAATGAAAAACTATGAACAACAACAAAAATGAATATAGTTGAAAGAAATCAAACCTTACTGTTGGCAATAATTCTGAGATGCTGAATATCTCAAATTGGTTAGTTTAAGGCTTTTATTTGAATCACCTTGAAATTCTATTCATAGTGTTCAATCACCACACCTTCCTTTTTGCTTCCAGTCCCGTGTTTAAATCCATCAATGTCATGGAGCAGTGCGGTTTCAAAAAGTATTTGGAAGGACACCAAGCCTGAATGTTTTGAGAGCGCTAACCAAGATACACACACAGGACTAAATGTATTTTCATGGAGATTGAAACAGATTTTTTCTTTTTTAAGAACATTATTAAAGAAGAATTCTGGCTACTTTCAGAGGACAGTGGAGCCAGTCAATATGTAGGGTGTCTTTGCTTAATTAAATTCATATCTCTTTTTAAGGCTTCTAAAACATAGTAATCACTGAAAAGTCCTTGCAGTCTCTTTTGTGGTATGGTATATTTATTTCCTTCGTTGTAAGACAAGTTATAACTGTTTTTTTCATAGCATATGTATCTTTAAAGGGAAGTAAGGCTGTGAAATTTAAAAATGAAATTGGGTAATCTGTTGGAGGTTATGCTGAAATCAGACCCAAAATTTAGTTACATTTGTGCCACTCTTTCTGTTCTCGTCTAATTCATACTTTTGTTCAGAATTTGTATATTAAATATCTCTGGGAAAAATATAATTTTTGTAACAGGTAACTCCTTTGTTTCACATTTCTCAGAGTACTTTAAGACTATTGAATGTTTTTCAACAGCTAGAATTTAATCTAAAACTAGTTTTAGGCAAATTTATTTTTCTTAGTTTTCCACAAGTCAAATGAATAATAGCTGGATATTTGGACCTTTTTATTTCTTCAGAATTTGCTTTGCAAAGAGACAGATTAATTAAAGAGGGAATCCTCCAGAGATATATTATTCCAATATGTCTCTCAGCACCCCGTATATTGATCTATTTAACATCTTCTTCATGTATAACCAAGAATAACAATTTTGAGTCTCTAATAATATAACATCAATCAATGCTGCAATTAGAATTTTGTCAAATGAATTGATAGACAGATGCAGACCTAGATATGGTTTATGATAAAGTATTTTAAAATTGATCAACTCAAATTGATTATCTCCCCCAATATATGATTACACATACTCTTTTGTCCTTCTTGCATAATTATCAGTGACTGAAATGTGTGTGTGTGTAATGTGTGTGTTTTCTGTTAGATGTGTGCAGGTATTGGGAAGGCAATGTATTATTCTTTCTTTCTTTTTAGTTAAATGTTCTTTTATTTCTTTTGAGAAATTAAATACAGAGGAGTAAAAAAGTAATTTAAGAAACATGCTACTACTGTCCCAAATTACCAACTGAGTATTGCTTTTTTTGGTTCAGATGAAGTTTCAATTTTCTAAAATATGGATTCTATAAGCACAAATTAATAATAAGTGAATTCTAGCTTTTCATCCCATATTTCCTTACTCATGAATATTGAGATTTAGTGAGAGATCTGAAGAGTCTATAATATGAATCCTAATAGATTTCTGCAAGGAAAATTCAATAAAATTGGTCATGTTGGTAGATTTGGGAGCACTTCCTTGGAAGATAACACAGAGGGCTCTTAATTTGGAAAGTTTAGCACACTGGCATAGAAGAAAATGTAAATCAGTTTGCATGCTGCCACATGTCTTCATGATTTTATTTCTTTCACATACTTTGCTATATTTTTGGAAGAATTTTCCTATATTGCTTCACTTTACTTTTTCTGGTGAATCTATGTCTTACTTAAAATATTATAAAAGTACTCAAATAAATATGATACCTTTTAATCCTTAATAAGATAATTCTGGTAGTTAGGTGGTAGGAAACTAGTCTGAATTAAAAAAAAAAAAAAAAGAGTCTGTGAGACTACTGGTCCAAGTCAAATTTCATTGTTCTCTATTTGGAAGAAGAGAGAAGTAATTTTGCCAACTTTATAATACAGTACACTCAAAAATTGTCAGCTCTAGATTTGGAGCACATCTCAGAATTACTTTGGCTCAACTCAGCTATGTGACTTTTGGTTTGCTTTTACATTCAATTCTCATGGTAGTTTTGAAGGAAAGAATGAATTTCACAAAAGGAATCTTGTTTGCACATTGTAAGCTACCTTTTTATAACAAAAAGTAGTTGCGTGATTTATGTTTTCCCAGAAAAGAAGAGACCTAAGTTAAAACTGCAAAAAAAATTAAAAGTTATAAAAATATATAAGTGGTTTTATATGGAATTATAAAGATGGTTCAAATATGCTATTTAATTGCCATTATTTTAAGCATTCAAATTCTCAGTGTTGTCCCTTATATTTACAATGGCTGTGCAGCTGCTGCTGTTATTATTGCTGCAGCTGACATTATTTTTCATTTGTATGAGGGAAAGAGATTGGAGAATCTCCTTTCCAGTTTGAGCATAAATAAATGAACGTATCCTTTGGTTCCTTCTCTGTAATTTTTGTAGTGGGTCACAGGACTTTTTTACCTGATTAGATCTCCCTCATCTTCCCCACCCTCCCCCAAGGCAGGTGGTTTCCTATGTTTCAACAAAACTGAACGAAAACCTAATCTTGTTGTCAGCTGCTAGATCATTAAAAATAGTTTTTGATGATAGATCACCATGTGATTTTTGGCATGAAACGCTGACAGAGTTCAAAGAATTTTGTGACAGTTCTATAAAAATAGCCTTTCCCTTCCCATGTCCTTATTTTAGGAACAACTTTTCCTAGTGCTACACTTATAAAAGTGAAAATAAGATAGAATTATGATGTTCCCTGTTTTATCCTAGCAAAACTGATGTTTATTTATGTAATAATATACCAATTGAAAAAACCTATCTTATCTATCACACTGAGAGAGTCATTTCCAGAAAAGATTTATGTTTAATACTTTTTGTTAAAATTTGTAATATAAATATGAGTTTTGCCAAATTTCATACTACTCTTAGTATTAATAACTCAATGTATAACATTTATTTTAATATTAGAGACTTTAAAGACAAGGGAAATAGATTTAATGACTTTCCATTTATATACTTTTTGTCAAAGAAGTGTTATAGTAACAGGAGACTTCCAAACATACAAATAGATGAGGTAAAATTATGTTGTGGAAGTGGGATCAAAATAAGCTCTACACAAAATACTAGCAATGTGAAACTTACATATGAGCCTATCTACCTTTATGTAAACAGATAATAGTTGGTATTTGTCAAAGCGTCTATAGGTTCTAGTAGAGAACAAAGTATGCTAGGTTCTATTGTATATGTTTAAAAGAGTGATGCAACAACTTTATTTTAAAAACCATATTCTATTTTCCAGAAATCATATTCTTTGCAAATATTTAAATTTATCATGACTACTTTAGATCTTAAAAATATGTGAAGGGGTAACCCGTTTTCAACATTCTTTGGGGTTTATAAACAAAAGAATGCTTGAGTACTACTATTCTGTACTACATTCCAATCAACTTGCCTGGAGTTTTGCTATTTGCTTCACTCTTGTCCATCCTTTTCATTCCATCACCATAGATCATAACTCAGGCCTGAATCACTGTGGATTAATCACCCTTCTTTGGACACTGAAATTGGTAATTTCTCATATTGTCTCTTCAGTTCATACCTATCCCTCAGCTATAAGGTGCTGTCCTCTGTTCAAAGTCTAGCCCTCTTTTAAGCCCAAGCTAAAAGTCTGCCTCTTCTTTGATACTGCTCACAGTTATCCCAGCTGGAAGATTTTTTTTTTTCCTCTGCACCTTCTAAAGAACTAGTTTGTATCAGTTGTATAACTCTTATCTTACACTGCCCTTTAGATAGAGCCTAAACATTTTTCTCTTCTACATGAGTATAAACTCTTATGTGAAAAGACCATGTCTTTTGTGAGCTTATTATGCTTCACAGTGCAAAGTACAGAACCTCATACCTAGTAGGCTCATTTGTTGAATGTATGCCTGAATGAATTAGATATATTAAAAGGAAAACATTTTCTATTATTTCAAAGATTCTTTGATGTGGCTTTCTTGTAACTTCTGCCTTAGAAGTCCTGGGTGGGGGATATTGAAATCAGCCCAATGAGGGAGATGGGATTAATGCTGAGGAAGCCATATTGGGAAAATTTTTCTAGATAGTTAAATATACTGGGAAGAAATGAAAACAGGCAAAGTATGAATGGAAACAAATAGAAACATTTTAAATTTGATATGCTACAAAATCCTGTAGGAGTGATTTTGAACGTGATGGGAGAAAAAATGAAGCACTGACCCCATAAGTAAACATATTGGGGGAAACAATATCAAAGGGAATGGAAGGAAGCAAGGGACTATGTCAACAGAATTTTTCTTTTTTGTTTTTGATTCAGCTTGTAGAAATCTTAGGAACTGTATGGCCAGAACAGCTGTACCTTTAATTATTTTATTAGTGTTTTTTTTTTTTTTTTTTTACATCATGAGTTCCAAAATAATCAAATTACTTAGATAAATATAAAGGGTTTTTTCCATCCTATTTTATCATAAATTTTTTGTTTTGTTTAGTTTTTATTGGAGGATAAAATATTTCCTAACTTTCTTAAATTTTAAAATAATGTTTCAGAGGACAGCTATCTATAATCTAGAATCTATGAGTTATTTCATTCCTCAAGTAGTGCTTTTAATGGTCTCATAACGCTTGAGCCCATGTGATTCCCAGAGCCAGAAGTCCAGTGTTGCTTAGTAATGTCTTCGGGGAATCTACTGATGTTGGGTATTATGTTTTAACACATAGGGCCTAGCATTCTGATGTGAAGAGTATATTTTGGGAGCTACCCTGTAATACATTCTTACATTTGTTTTGTTTTGTTTTGGAAGAGGGTAGTGATTATCTTAGGATCAGTTTTGCTTTCTTACCGATAATGTATTCTTGAAATCCAGTATAGTTGGCAGCTATTAGCAAAAACCCAAGAATTTCAACAGAAAATTTAATTATAAAAATGGCTAAATTGAACAAAATCTTGTGAGGCGTTTCCAGCAATTATATAACGCTGATAAGGAAACAATAACAATTAACTACTAATTTCTGAGAGGAAAAGTTGCCTTGGAAAAATATATTTAAGTTAAACTCTGCCTTTCCTGGAATATGTAGAATTTATACTGAGATTTCAAGGTTTTAAAGATCTGTATTTTAATAGAGAAGCACACGTTCCCCTCTTTGCCATACCCCTGCAGAAATGGAAGACCAAGAAGAGGGAGAAATGTATTTATTAATTATTATTTATAATATATTTATTATAATATATTTACTTAATATTTAAAATGAAAATATTTAAATCTATACTAATCTATCATCTCTCTATATATAATACATGTACACATGCACAATTCTGTCTCTATGAACAACTTTTAGTTTAGATGATGGAATGATATAAATCAAAGTGTCCCATGCATTTGGATATAACTAGAACTTCACACATGCATTTGGGTATGACTGCAAAGTTATGGACACTCATCAAGATAGTCTTGTTCTAATAACATACATCAGTTTGGCATGATTATGAGAAACAGTCTTTCTAGGAGGATTGTATCAGGAAAAATAAAATATATAGGCAACATTTTTATTAATTTAAAATAACAATAGCTTAACTGAACCCTAGCAGGGGGGTTGGAGATTATACTCATAACTAATAATACTTGATTTATTTAATAGAGGAATGTAAATAACAACTGATATTCTTAAAGATCATTGATGAATTTAAAAATGATTAATTGAGCACCTACATATACAGTATTATATGTTGGATGCTGTTTTAGTCACTGAACAAAACTGACACTATCTCTGTTCTTTGTAGCTTATATTCTGGATTCCAGGTATTAAACAGATATAAGTCAAGTGCAGTGGTAATAAATACTATGAAGAATGAAAAAATCAGGACAAGGAGGTAGTAAGTTATATGGTACCAAATGAATAGTTTTTTTCCTATGGGTTTCATCAGGGAAGGTGTCCTCCTATCTGTGGACAGGATGAAAATGAAAGTCTTGGAAATATCTGGGGGCCAAGATTTCAGCAAGCAGTAGTGAGGGCATACCTGAGTCTGTATTCTGGAAAAAAATCCAAGAGGCCAGTAAGTTTGGAGTCAAGTAGCAAAGGAGAGAACTAAAGGAGTTAAGGCCAGGTGGGAGCCAGGAGGAAGATCACAGGTGCCTTAAAGGAAGTGAGTAGGGCTTTAGAGTTTATTTAGAATGCGCTGGAATCATTGAAGAATTGTGAACAGACGAGTGAGTTGATCAAACTCCTTGCTGTGTAAAAAATAGACTATGAAGCAAAACGAAAGCAAGATACTTGTGTAGGAGCCATTATAATTATTCATATGAGAGATGACAGGGACATTGGCCAGGATGACTGCAGCAGAGGCAGTAAAAAGTGATAGCATCTGGATAGATTTTGAAGGTTCAGCCAGTGTAATTTTGAGGATGTGAGAGAATGCAAAGATTATTTTACTTATGTGCTACTTCTGAGGAAAATATGCCTCTTCTGAGGCATACTTGGGATAAACTCTAACAAGCAATAAATAAAATCACTATGGCTGCTCTGAGGAGAGTGACTTAAGAGAGACAGGTGAAATAGGATGACTCATTAGGAAGTTACTGAGATTAACCTGGTGAGAAATAAAGGTTACAAAGATCAGGATTTTAGTGATAAGTATGGTAAATAGTATGCAGATGCAATTATATTTTGAAATGGGTGTTAACAGGAATTCTGATGGAATGGCTGTGAAAGATAGAATCAAATTCATGCCAAAAATTTTGTTTAAAGAATGATGTTGAAATCTTAACAGATTGATAATATTTTCCCTAAATTAGGTATCTCTCCATTTCTGAAAGCTTGAATGCCTACCAATTATTTATTACTGCATCTTAACACAGCTGTACATTCAATAACTTTCCATACATAATATGACTTTTGACTCTTGAAACAACTGTGTAAAGCAGGAAGGAGAGATATTTTATTTCAATTTTGGAGATGAAGGTGATAGATTTGGGAGAGAATACACATCTTGCCCAAGAGTACAGTTCTAATAATGGGCAGAGTGTGAGTAAGAATCCAGACTGGTTGACCACAGTCATAAAGGACATATATTGTCTAAAAAACTAACACTGTTTTTTTGAATCTGTGCTATTTTTAAGATATTAGATATCTCACTGGGTCTATTTTGTTCTCTGATGAATCCCAAGAGCCTAGAATAGTGCCTGGTACAGAGTAGTTTGACACTGAATCAGTATTTCTTGAATGAAAATAAAAACTTCAATCTTGCTTTATATTGTTGCTATGCTTAGATCAAATGAAATTTGATAATTAAACTCAGTCAGAAGTGGTTCTCTCTTTAAAGGAGAAATTAAAGGAGATTAATTGTTTTCATAAGGAAATTAAAATAGTTTTTAGTCACAGATTAGAAAGGCCCCAGTACATAGACCTCTGCTCTAACCTTCTAGTTCTTGTTTTAATAAGTTATTTTATAATAATTATATTAGTGCTATGAATTATATGTGAAAAAGGAAGTCATTTGATTACAAAAACTTTATACACCTCATTCTATAAGGTAGGTTATACTGGAAGATAGCTGCCCAGCCAGTAATTCACATTTACTATTGTATCCAGGTATGGCCACGTGACTTGTTCTTACCGTTGGAATATGAAAGGAAATAGTGTGTGCCATACCGGGCCTGGGTTTTAAGGAGCTGATAGGGCATCTTTGTATTGTCTTGTCCTGCCTGCTAACAGAACCACTTGATTGATAAGATCAGTATAAAGATTTCCCATCTATAAGGAATTGGGAAAAGAGTGGGAAATGAATATCTACTGGTAGTAAAATTATTTTTTGTTATAGCTACTAGTATTACCAAACCAAATTGGCATTGGAAGTGGGATTGCAGCTTCCAAAAAGCATAAATATGTAACATTGACCTCAAGACTGGATGATGATAAAACAGATATTGGAGGTTGGGAAAATGAAGATCCATGTTTTACAGGGGCAGACCATTGGTAAACCAGTTGCCAATGATAACTTTGAAGTTAGGCCATATGCTTCCAAGGCTGTGACTCTAGAAGCAGGAGTTGGAAAACAGCATTATATTTTGTGTTTATTGTTACTTGCTACATTTTATAAGATATTACAAGAAAGAGATGAATTTAGGCAAGAATTGGCTGCTTTGAGAGCATAAATAAAAGGAAGTAGATTAAATGTAAGGCCTCACAAGGTTGAAAAAGCTCAAGGTCTGGACCACAACTGGATGAGATTGAAAAAAAATCTCATTAAGTCTTCAGTTAAACAGTGGGCTCAACTCTGCAATGAAGATAAAAAAAAACTTTGGGTGTCATTATTGACACATGGAATTCACTAGCAACAAACAGTTCAGAAGCCTCGTAACTTTGAAATAATTGATTGGCAAGGAAATTTTGATCCCAAGTCTAAGAAGAGAGCTTCTATCATGGTGTGGGTAAATAAAGGTCTTCACCATGTCTGCCTGACAGAATTTCATTGTTGCTGTGGACCAGGGACTGACATATGTTTCCTATTCTTTCCCTCTCCCAGTGGGAGTGTTTATGGTGATTATTCTATTTCTGCTGCCACATTGTACGTTGGGTGTCAGAAGAGCCAGGGAAAGACAACTTGACTTTTAGTTCATGGGTCACTGGACTATAAGGTGCCTCATATGGCTAGAGGAAATAACTGTGTATCACTCAGGGCTCCTTGATTTTGAGAGGGATGCCATAACTGGATGGAACTTTTCGAATACAGTCTGGGGCAAGAGTGAGTGTATATTGTGGGGAAGAAGAGTGCACAAAGATATTTAATGGCCAAAGGAGGTGACTGTGGCACAGATGGATAGCTGTTTCACATAGAATTTGTTACCTCTTCTATATTGTTGAGTTATCACTAGAAAAAAAGGTATTTCACCAGGAACTACATTGCCAGGTACTTTTACACCCACGTGTGTCAGCTGATTAGTTTTATATTAGGGAATATCTATAAAAGTGATCATTGTTACCATGAGACCGGGTTTTTAAAATAGTGGTTAAGGCGTTTCAACTCCCTATGTCCTTTTTTGATTTTTGACATAGGTTCTTGCTCTGTTGCCCAGGCTGGAGTGCAGTGATGCGATCTCAGCTCACTGCAACCTTTGCCTCCTGGGTTCAAGCAATTCTCATGGCTCAGCCTCCTGAGTAGCTGGGACTAAAGGTGCATACCACACCTGGCTAATTCTTTGTGTTTTTAGTAGAGGCAGGGTTTCTCCATGTTGGCCAGGTGGTTCCAACTCTTGGCCTCAAGTGACCCATCCGTCTTGGCTTCCCAAAGTGCTGGGATTACAGTCATGAGCCACTATTTTCCTTTTAGATTGGTTAGGGCAGGGGACTCATCAACCGTATAATAATTGAGCCACAAAATTGAAATAACTTGGGTTATGAAGTTACCATAATGAGAAAATCCACTCTCTAACAAGGAAATTTGCATTGGATAGTGCAACATAAGCTTCCATATGTTAAGCCACTAAATTTTCAGGTTTACCTGTTACTACAGTTAATATAACCATAATTTATTCAGCATATTATTAATTATAAAAAACTACTTTTTATTTGGTGCTTATTATGTGCCATATATTCTAAGGAATGTCATATATAGTCACAAATGAGATAATTTTCTTTTTAAAGGCTGTATAGCATTCCATTATATATATACCACATTTTCTTTATTCTTCCATTGGTGGACAATTATGTTGCCTTTAGATCTTGGCTGTTTTGAACAATGCTGAAATTAACATAGGAGTGCAGAAATTTTTTCAACATATCAGTTTCAGTTCCTTTAGATATATACCCAGAAGTGGGATTGTTGGATCATACAGTAATTCAATTTTTAGTTTTTTGAGAAATCGCCACACTATTTTCCAAAATGGCTGTACTAATTTACATTCTCACCAACAGTGGATGTAGAAGAGTTCCCTTTTCTCTGCATCCTTACAAACACTTGTTATTTTTCATCTTTTTGATAACAGTGTGGAATAAACCTTTGATTTTTAAATAACACAGGAAAGATTTATCAGATAATTTTATATAAAAATCATCCTACTAAAATTATGTTACTTTTCAAAATCTAATTTTTTTCAAGCATTATATTTTCTCAATGACAGGTGCAAAAGATATACCCAACTAAAACACAAATTACATGGAATAAAGTAATTCTTGATAATGCCTTACATGTTCTGTTTAAAAACAGTTCTGAAATAAAATAAACTATCAATTAAAAACCGACATTCTGCTCTCCAAAATCTTTGAAATGGTTGCCTCTCCTGAGTTCCATTAAATTTGCTGAGAGGCTTATCTTTAATGAGGCTCTCTAAATTAGATTTAGATGATAACCTTGGCAGTGAACATGAGACTGTGTATGCCTTTTCTTGCTTTCCTGTTTTGACCCTCAAAATTATTTATTAGCACTCATATTGTTTAATACATTTGGCAGCCATGGGTTTGAAAAAAAAAAAATTTAATTAGGAATTTGCAAACACAGATCAACAGTGTTAAAAATAAGTTACACATTGACATATAAGCACATTACATTGAAACATAGGAACATTACATGATTATGATTTACTTTGTTAGAAGAAATAATTATGACTGACTTATAGGAAATGGTAGTGTGAAAGGAAAATAAATCTTGGAACTCCTAACTCATTAAGCCAAAGGGAAAAGTTAAGCTGGGAGCTGAGTTACACAAACTTACCTCCCTTTGGTTCCTAAATAAGATGGCTACTAGATGGAAAGCTACATGCCTCCCCCATATTTTGTCCACAGGGGAGTTCCTAGTGAGCTCCAAGACCTTTACCCTAAGGTGTTTCTGTTAAAATTTCACCACGGCAATATTATTGATAGCTTATCTTTACAGGTGCATTTACCCCCCTGCCCACCAGACACGAATGCATGTCTGATTGTTCCTCTGCCCCATTTGTCTATGTCATCTTATGTTAAAAAAAAAAAAATACAGATTCACTGAGCCAGATAACGGCATGAATGACTATTTTTCTCTACCCACCTCTTCATGAAAATTGTATACTACTCAATATGCCACCCTTTTCCCTTTAAATCTGGAGTCCTCAAAATTATCTTTGGAGAAAGGCACAGGCCTGTCTCCCAGGCACACATCCTTAACTTTGGCAAATAAACCTCCTAAAATGATCAAGACTAGTCTTGTCATTTTTCTCTACTGACAGTGGTTTTAAAAATTTCTTTACTTTTTGCCAGGTAGAACAATGTTTTCAACTTTTCTGGACTTGCCTTCTATGGGTAGGTTCTCTATTCTTGCATGGTGTTTGCGAGAAGAGAAATATTTCCATGGAAGTTTCAGCAACTGAATATGGCTCATACTGCATACTTTTCCTGAAAGTTGATTACTTTTTACCATTCAAAAGTTATTTTGTTTTGAAGTAGCCATCACAATGCAACCTTTAGCACATTGTGCTAACACAAGTATTTCTGTTGGTTTTTTCAGCTCTTATGGGAACTGCCATGTCCCACAGAATCAACACATGTGTGTTCTGAGAATGTTATATCACTGATTACAAAAATTGCCAGTACTCCTAGGAAATTTACTGTCTTTGTTTTCAGAAATTTTCCTGATTTTTTGTTATGAGGTTTTTTAAAAAAACGAGGCTGGTTTGGGCTGAGTTTGGTTTAAGGCTTTGGATACCAACGATATAATGTGGGGAGGAGTTTCCTTTTTGTTGTTATATATTACACTATGAAAGTTATCCTGTTTATAGCAAATCTGTATTTTGTTTGGTGTATGTTGAGAGAACGGCCGGATAAAATGTTTCCAAAATGAATGGATTTTGGCAAGTACATGACCTGAATATCATTACTAGAGAAGGAAAAACTTACTCTGATATTACACTGCTTTTTATGAGAGTCCTGTTCTTCCTAGTCACCTTTTGTACGTGTCAAAGTAGCCTTGTCTGAGACATTGAATGGAAACTTTGGGTCATAAAAAGCAGAAATTCCTTTCTCCACTTGTTAGATATGTTTATGAAGTAAAATTATTTGGTGGGCTGCTAGTTTTCATTACATATAACATATAACTTACTCGAATTGATACATGAACTTAAATAGCACTTGGGTGATTGCCCAGGTGTGATGAATCCTTTGGGATTAAGGGTGGATGATGCTAAATTCACAATAAGCTTTGTCAGTTGAAAGGAAGTGTTAATGCCTCAGGATGCATTCCTAAGTCTGGTTAGGAACTAGTTTGTCTTGTTAATAAACAACTTCAACAGATTCAGAGGTTACACTTGAAAAACAACTCCCCAAATTTAGCACTCTTTATCTTAACACTGATCTAATCTTCAGATTTGTCTGAAGCAATAATTTCTGCTTCTTCCTAAGTCCACAAAGTATTATTAAAGTTCTTTAAAAAGTGAACCTCTTGAGGCACAATTAAAGTTTTCTTGATAATTCTGTCCTTGCTCAAGAATCAGTGAGATTAGAATGACAACGAGGACCGAATTCATCTATGAAGCAGAGCCCCACTGAGTTTTTCAACATACGTGATTCTTTCTAATTCATACTGTTATGTGACCTCTGTATCTTGCTTTTGTGGGCAGAAATCATCTGTGTTC
This sequence comes from Theropithecus gelada, assembly GCF_003255815.1. Taxonomy (NCBI): domain Eukaryota; kingdom Metazoa; phylum Chordata; class Mammalia; order Primates; family Cercopithecidae; genus Theropithecus; species Theropithecus gelada. The sequence goes on from NC_037671.1 coordinate 151,144,217, forward strand.
TTTTTTAAATGACTAGCTTATTTTCTTTTGGGCATTTTCTTGACCAAAATTCAAATTAAAACATACTAAAAATTGTGTTTTATTAAATCCAACATTGCTTCTTTTTTGTAACATCTATAGGGATACCAGTCTGCCAGGACCATAGTTTCTTTTTGGTAAAACTGTACCAAATAAATGAATAAATAAATAGAACTAAAAGAAAAGTTGCGGTGGTTGGGTAGTTTATGTGTGGTTTAGATGTGGGGAAAGGTCAGAGGTCAATGTGAAGAATGTGAAGAGAGAAATGCCCCTCTGTAGTGGCAGGGTCAGCAGCTTTTTGATAGATGGTATAGTAGCTGGCACAGGGCCAGCAGTAAAGATTCAGATAGCTGAGAAGGTAGCCGTGACATAGTAGAAGGAGTTGAGGCCAGTGTCCAAAAGGATAGAATGTAGTGGGGTTTGAACAGACAGTGGTAGAAGTGCCGAGGGTGTTATAGCAATGGTGGTGGCTAAAAAAAGCTTAAGATAATGACGAAGAAGCCAATGCTTCTGCCATAAGCCTATTATGCCACTGGTATTTCTTTAAAAAATAAAAATCTGTCAGTGAATTGGACCACTGTTGAAGTTTGCTGCAGAGAGCCAATCATAGAAATAGTCGTGGAGAGCTGAGAGTAACAGTTCCCATTGGCTCATATGGAAATCCCTGGTTTACTCTGCAGAAGTAGATCATCCTCTCCAGGGAGACAGGAAGAATGTCTGGTTCATAGAAAACATTTCTTTTGCCTTCAACGGTCCAATTCTCTTTAAGACTAGATGAGACCATGTGACCTGAGGCAATCAAAGGATGTTCTGAGCTACTGTGAGAGAATTAGGCAGAAAAGTGCTTGTTACACCGTTTTTTCTCTCTGAGAAAAATCCCTGGCAATAAAGACCAATCCTGTTGCTTTTGAGCTACTGTCTGAGGACTCCTTTTTCTTCTATTTTCATTTGTCCCTCAGGTTGTTGTGTTTTTACCCCCAGCGTTTTCACAGCTAATAGTTTCTTAGCTTAGCTCACCACTTCTGGTTACTTGCTGCTGACACTTAGTTACTGAACCAATGTTCATTTGACGTCTGTAGACTGCAACATCCCTCACTTTATAGAAATGAGAAGAAAAGGTTTTTGATTCACTTACTGTATCAATGATAATTATTAAACATTTCAAATTGGTTCCAAAGAAAAACATTCAAGGCAAATAAATTTTGAATCTAGATATCTTTTGAACATTTTATTTTGATCACATTTTGACTATAATTATAGTCCTGCAGGCATCATCATGGTTTGAATATCAAAGCACTTTCAAGATATTATGAATCTGATAATTGAAAACTCTTAGAATCTCAGAAACAGAAGCTAGTCATGAGGTTTCATTGTAGCTTATTAAATTTTTAGAAAGTTCTATTTTTAGAAGTTCTTTATTTCCTTTGAGCCTAAATCTATCTTTAAAACTTTATACATTAATTCTGTTTTAGCTTTTGGAATACACAGAATCTAATCACAGGATTAATTTTCAAATATTTGAAATTTTCATGTTCTCCAGGATATTTTCCCCTAAACTTAATAATCTTATACTTCAGACATTTATTTTGTGACGTATTTTTTTTCAGGAACTTTACCTACATTTACTCTTAAAATCACTCCAGTCTATTATTTTTTTCTAAATATATTTCAACAGAACTGAATGCCATGTTTTAGTCAGTGTAACATCACATCCCTTGTTCTGGATATTCCTATTAATATTAGGAATGAAGCCTAACCTTGCATTTATTAGTTTGTTCTGGTTCTCAGGAGCAATATTATTATTTGGCTCATGTTGATCTTGTAGCAAATTTTGTATTTTTGGAAGCGCATTCAATCAGTTGGACTTTCTTCATCTTCAAGAGATGTTATTGTGCTTTTCAAAATATAAGCTCAGAACTGGTGTTTTAATCAATTATTCGCTCATTCATTTCTCTATTCAATAAATGTCTACTATGTCTCAAGCACAGAACGTAAAAAGTTAAGCCAGAAAGATAGTGCATTCTTTACCTCATGAAGCATTTATACATGTTTCATGTGGTTCGGTTCACTTCCTGACTCTAGCCCAGGTGTTCTCAACTCAGGGAGATTTTGCTCCCAGGAGACATCTGGCAATGTTTGGGAACATTTTTGATTATCAAAATAGAGGAGAGGGGAGGTGATGTATGTCAGTAGCTTGTCTCGGAAAATGTACCTCCTTATATTTTATCGGCAAATATAATGGACCTGTCTCCTATGTCTTTTCTCAAGTAGCTGATAAAAATGCTTACCAGAAAACCATAAGCACGAAACTGAGTGACAAACACTAGACAGTTCATTCCCCTGACTGAGTTTTCTCCACTAATAATACTCATAGGGCACTGCCTGCAATCAGACCCCAGTTTAGTATTGAAACAGAAGAGTTCCCTTATACCCTTTGCAGGTCCTGTGACAGGGGTGTGGCTGCTCCTTTGGTCATCCTGCTGCCCTCAAATCCCCAGGGGGGAGCATGCAGATGGGCAGGTGCAGAGGCCATAGGGATTGCTTTTGGGCTCTGGACCCACAGCAATGTCTAGGGGTGGGTGTCTGTGACTCCTGAAGCCCAAGAAGGTGTGTGTGACAGTGTGCTCTTTCAACTTTTCCATCTACAGATGGCTTGTGTTGATCAGCTCACTAGACCTTCTGCCTTATCACAAGGACAGAGGGCCAGTGCAACAGCTTTCTATATCCCAAGCTCTTTCCTAGTGTACCAGAAGAATTGGATCACGCATGGGCTCAAAGGATGATTGCAGGGTTTTATTGAGTGGTGAAGGTTGCTCTCAGTGAGATGGATGGGGAGGTGTAAAGCGGGGGATGGAGTGGGAAAGTGGTCTTCCCCTGGAGTCAGGCCGCACAGCTGCCAGGCTCTTCTCCGACTGCCTCTGGCTGAACTCCCCTCATTCAGATGTCCTTCCTCTTCTCTCTTTCTCTGCTGTGTTGTTCTGTTGTTGCTGGTCAGCTGGTGTCTGCTGGTCTGCTCCTCTGCTCCTCTTGATGTTCAGCCACTTGTGTCTGTGCCCCCTAAGGTCTTGTGTTTATATGGACACAGGATGGGGGCATAGTGGGCCAGAGTGATCTTGGAAAATGCAACATTTGGGCATGAAAACAGGAGTGCCTATTCCCACTTAGGTCCATGGGCCCAGGTTCGAGGGTTGAGCCTTTGCTAGGGACCCTGCTCTTCTCTACCTAGCACCTCCCTGCCCCCTTCCCGTGTCAGTATCATCATCATCCTGGCCACATTTCTTCCTCTTGTCAGTTACATCTTAAAAATCTTTTTCAAACTCTTCCTAAAATCAAGATATGTGGAGTTTACCCTCTTAAAGAGCAGTAATAATAAAATGTAGTTTGTATACACCATTCTCTTGTAGTGAGCTTGTAAGTTCCTGGTGACCACAATGTTCTTTAGAAGTACCCTAAAGGTGTTTATTCCAGAATCTCCAATGGACTAATGCAGAATTTACTGATCTAGAAATATCTTTTATATCTTCTGAAAATATTTAATCACTTTCCATATTTTGGTAAGTTTTCATTTCTCAAAGATTTCCACTGATTACTTACAGTATTTTTCCAGTGTCGGTTCCTGAACTGACATATATGCCTGGCTCAGTGCTTGGTTTTAGAAAAAGATAATTAATACAGGGTCTTTATTTCCACACCATCTATGAAACAGTCAACAATATTTTAACAACTAACAAAAGGGAATAATGACAAGTGTTGTAACATACATATAAATTAACAGTGGAAGTCCAGAGATAGAAAATTTTCTGAGACTATCAAGCAAAGTCCCTAGAGGAGAAGATAGTTGAGTAGATCATTAAAAGAGAAGTGGATTTCTTTAGGTAAAGAAGTCTTTTTGCATTTCATGGATAACAAATGCCACAAACAAAATTAGAATGGCATGATGTTGTAAGATATGTTTGGGAAGTATCAGACAATCCAATGTGGCTAGAGGATGTGGGTTGCAGAGATGGTGGGAAATGCAAATGTAGTTGTGACACATTCATGAATGGTCTTGATGGCAAGCCAAGGAGTTTGAGCATTATTCTGTAATGTGCTGTTTCATTTTGTGATCAGTAAAGGATCAAGGCAGTTAAACTTAAATTTACATGTAACTCCAATCTTCAAACCAACACTTTAAAGTCATTAGCCTCAGTTGTATAGATATATAAGCCAGAATTCAGTAAGAGTGATGGACTTTCATTTTTGTTGTTGTTGTTGTTTTGGGAGGCAGGAGGAGGAAAGAGATTCACTCTTGTTGCCCAGGCTGGAGTGCAATGGCACGATCTCAGCTCACCACAACCTCTGCCTCCCAGGTTCAAGCGATTCTCCTGCCTCAGCCTTCCGAGTAGCCGGGATTACAAGCATGCACCACCACAGCCGGCTAATTTTGTATTTTTAGTAGAGACAGGGTTTCTCCATTTTGGTCAGGCTGGTCTCGAACTCCCGAGCTCAGGTGATCTGCCCACCTCAGCCTCCCAAAGTGCTGCGATTACAGATGTGAGCCACTGTGCCCGGCCAGTGATGGACTTCCTACATTTATGTAAGTTTTAATGATATATTGAAAAGTTAGGTTTATCTAACCAAAAGCCTGTCGATTTGACTAGATTTTCTTTCTGGGAAGATAATTTTGATAAGGATGTTTGGGTAAACTAGAAGATATTTTAGAGTCAAGTAGGAAAAGGTCACATCTTTATTTAAAAATATATGTATAAAACACTGAACAAATGTTTCAGTTTTGATGCTCATTTTGTAAATATTTAAATAGTTTTAGTTGGAGGAAATTGATCCAAAATCTACTCCTTAGAAAAAGTTTGATATTTTGGAGAAAATATCAGGTAAAGTTTATAATAAAAGCATCAAAATTTATTGCCTCCCCGTTTTCTTACTCCAGAGCAACACTTAGAAAAAATTTAAACATAATACTTTTAAAATAAAATGTATAAAGGCTCCAATACCTAGACAATATAGAGAGAAATATGGAAAAAAAACCATTTCTTTATTTTTGATATCAAATCCTATATTTAAATGTTAGTATTTCTGATAAAGTAACATTCTGTCCTAAATGGTACAATAATAGGAGCTTGTGAAACCTTTTGAATAAATACTGAAATTCAGAATCAGGGCCCCTGGAAAAAGATGGTCATGTATATTTTGGGAAATTTGCCTAGATGCCCGTAAAGGTGACACATTGGAGGACACATTCAGATAAATACAGTGCCTACAACAGCTTGATGTGTATTAACTTATAAATGCATTTGAATGGTAATTTGATGTATAATAGACTAGCACAAGCCTAAATTTATTCCCATTCTTGCTAGTTAAGGTGTCTCTTTATTCTATATGTCCACTGGTGTGGTAGCCAGCCTTCAAATGACCCCCAAAAATTCTGAATGTTTTCTGATATTTACAACCTCGTGTTGTTCCTTTCTACAGTAAATATGGTTGACCTATGTAATAAAAGGATATTGACAAAATTAGAGTTTGTGATTTTTGAAGTTGGCCGTAAAAGACACTGCAGCTTCTGCTTTGCTCCTTTGGATCAGTTGCTTTGGGGAAACCAGCTGCCAGGCCATGAGGACACTCAAAAAGCCCTGTGGAAAGGTTTACATGATGAGAAACTCATGCTTTCTACTAGCAACCAGGACTAACTTGCCAGGCATGTTGAGTGAGCCGCCTTGGAAATGACCCCTCAGCCCCAGTCAAACCTTCAGATGTCTGCAACCCTGGCAGACATCTTGTCTACAGCCTAAAGAGAATAAGAGACCCTGAGCCACAAATACTTATGTAAGCCATCCCCACTTGCCTGACACGCAGAAACTGTGAGCTAATAAATGTTTCTTATTTGTAACCTGTTAAATTTGAGGGTAATTTGTTGTGCAGCAATAGATAACAAATACAACTCTTCTAACTTTTTGGGCTAGAACCTTGCACAGAGGTATTCACTTTATACTAAAAGGGTTTAATATTAAATTAAAGTTGTTCACTGCTTCCAAGTTTGTATTTTATGTAGAAAATGACTCAGATCAGCCAACAGTCTCCTAACTGCTTCAATCTGTTTCTCAATAATAATAATAATGCCATTTGCTAAGGTGTTATTATTACTTAAAATTTCATTATGTTTTATGTGATGATGGATTTAAAGCAAAAATATTACTCTTATATTTAGAAAATGTGGTCCCTGTTTTCATGTTATACTAATCATTATATCATGGATATTTCCATACAAGTCTTATAAACAGATGCTGAATGCCTTCTTCACTCTTATGGGTCCTTCTTGACTTATAAATTATTTCACCTTTCTTTTTCTTGGGTTAGGCCCAGATCACAGTATGTATGTTAGAAAAAGAGAGATGATTTTCTTTGTACTATTTCCAGTGAATATACATACACACACACACACACACATATACATACATATATATATATGTAAAATGCTTCTGAAATGGCTTGTTACTTTAGAATTGTTCCAAAAACAAAGGAAAACATACACACACATCTGTGTGTGTGGGTGTGTGTGGGTGTGCGTGTGTACGTGTGTGTTTGTGTGTGAGTGTGCACACAGACAGGCGTGTATGCGCACATGCACATACACACTCCCATAGAACTGTGAATCACCAGAGCCTACCTATTTAGTTTTACAAATGATCAGCCCTCAAGTCCAGGAAGGTAAAAGTTACTTTGGAAAATATCATGAAACTAATTAAAACCATTAATAAAAAAATTATGTGGGTAGCATTCTGATAATGGTAGAAGAAACTAGTTTTTTTTTTTTTTTTTTTTTTTTTTTGAGACAGAGTCTCGCTCTGTCACCCAGGCTGGAGTGCTTGGAGTGCAGTGTTATGATCTCTGCTTACTGCAACCTCTACCTCCTGGGTTCAAGCGTTTCCCCTGCCTCAGCCTCCTGAGTAGCTGGGACTATAGGCGTGTACCACCTGCCTGGCTAATTTTTGTATTTTTAGTAGGGATGGGGTTTTGCCATGTTGGCCAGGCTGGTCTTGAACTCCTGACCTCAGGTGATCCAACTGGCTTGGCCTCCCAAAGTGCTGGGATTACAGGCATGAGCCACTACACGCGGCCAGGAACTAGCTTTAATAACCTATAATTAAACATTAGTTTGAGTGAAAGGAAAGATTTAATGTGGTCTGAAACAAAAGTCTCTTTCTCTGTAGTCTTTGGTTTCCATTTTGGCTAAGGAGGGTATGGAAGAGAGACGGGTTGGGTTCAGCCAGGTATTTCATTCAGTACTTATAATTTCTGGTAACAAGGTACTCACAGTGTGCAGTATGGGAAGGAGCTGAAACGCTCAAATGTCGGCATCTCTCACTTCATGAAATGCCCCGAGGACTGACTCCTGGAGCATTCTACTCACAATGTTACAGGAGCTTTGTCCCTGTCTGCATGCTGATTGGAAGCAGATCCATGGTTCAGCATCAATGTCCATTTTTTGGCTATTGCTACTAATGTAACACCAATAAAATAGAAAGATAAATGACAGGGCAGCTGTCTAATGCAGTGAAGATTAAGGAGTGTTAAACTGTGGTAGATATCTCTATTTGCTGGTGTCAAATTATGCTGCCTGCTCCAAGTGCTCTCCTCATTAAAGGCTCATGCACTGTGTTGTTCTTAGGCAATTTATGGAATCTAAGAATGGCCTGTATGCCTGTTCTTCTGTGAGGTGGGCTGTTTGCAGCCCTATCAATAGCAGCCCCATAATAAACTACGATTAGCAGCAGTCCAAACAATTCGTCTTCCCCATTTGCCCCCTTGCAGAGACCCCATAATCTTTTTCTTTCATGACAAGCCATTACTTGTCATATTGTTGGTTGACATATCCCTAAAACAACAAAGAGTCTGGTACAGATGTGTTGAAACAGATTTCTCCCACAGCATTCTTTCTTCTTCACCATAGACCTGACTGGAGGGGAGAGAAGCATTACATATATTTTTCTCCTGTATCAAAGATGAGAAGAACAGTCATCATTCCTGTTAGCAAGTTGCCAAATAAGGAGGAGTTTATTTTTATTATTCAACATGTATTTATTGAGCTTCTATAATATGTCAGGTGTTCTGTATGTAGTGTTTAAATGATACATATGGTCCCTGTTTTTTTAAGTTTTGAGGTGGTAGAGGAGACATAGTACAGGTCTAATAAGTTGACAGAAAAATTTAGGATGCTATGTGAATAGATGTCAAAGGGCAAAACCTATGCTAGGAGATTCCAGCATAGGAATATTAAGTCCAGATATTAAGTCAAGTGCTACCTCTTTCATTTTTATTTGATTTCTTCCTTGTTTTTACACATGCAAGGGAATCACAATGGGGTGGTGATATGATGGTTACGAATATGTCAATTGATATGTTTTATAAAAGACTTTGAAATGATTAAGAATGCCATCCTATGTTTGGAAATGTTTATTCAAACCAAGGGGCAGTGCGGCATGCTTCCAGTAACAGTTTTAGTAATGATTCTCAATCTTGGCACTTAAGAATTATCTGGGGAGCTTTAAAAAATCTGATGCCTAGGCCACCCCCAAAAGCAATTAAAAAAGAATCTCTAGGGGTGAGACCCAGACACCACTGCTCTTTAAAACTCCCCAGGTGATTCCAATGTGCAGCCAATTTAAGAACCACTGTGTTATAGGCTTCCTATGTTTTCCAAATTCCCTACAAGGACTACAGCTGCCAATTTTACCACTTACAGAGGAAAAAAAAAATTACCAGGTGCAGGAAGCTTCTCTTTCTCATCCTAAGAAGTTTTTAACTTCATTTTTAAAAATGAAAATATAGTTACATAACAAAATGTACAAATCTTCAGTATAGAGTTCTGTGAGTTTTGACAAAGTATGTACCCCAGTAACCAGCATGTCAATTGATATATAGAACATCATCATCACCTTAGAATGTCCCATAGCGTCCCTTTATATTGTTGCTCCCCACTGAATGCAGAAATTACTCTAATTTCTGTTCCATAAATTAGTCTGGGCCATAATTGGACTTCATAAAAATTAAGTCACACAGTATGCAGTCTTTTATTCTGACTTATTTCCCTAAGAATAATGTTTTTGAGATTCATCTATGAGATTGGATGTATCAGTAGTTTGTTTCTCTTTATTGCTGAGTAATATTCCATGGTATGGATATACCACAATTTGTTTATTCTCCTGTTGATGGACATTTGGTTTGTTTCCAATTTTTGTTAATATAAATTAACTACAGTGACCATTCTAGTACAAGCTTTTGTGGACATACATTTAAAAAAAATTATAAATAGCCAAGAGTGAAATTACTGTGTCATAAGGTAGTTGCATATTTAACTTAAACTGCCAGTTTTTCCACACACATTTTATACTCCTGCTAGCAGCAATGAATAAGAGATCCTAGCTGTTTTGCATCTTTACTAATGGTTGGTGTTGTAAATTTCTTTTAATTATTGTTTAAATTTAGTCATTCTCTCAAGCATGTAGTAGTAACTAACTGGTTTGATTTGCAGTCCCCTGGTGGCTAATGATGTTGAGCATTTTCATGTGCATTTATTGGCCATTTATACATTTTTTTGTGTGTGAAATGTCTGTATAACACTTTTTCTTATTTTTGTATTTGATTGTCTTTTTATTATAATTTTTATTTCTTTAATCTTGATATGAGTTGCTTTTCTGAATATATTTTCTTCTTGTCTGGGGATTGCTTTTCATTTCTTTCAAGGTGTTTTAATTAATAGTAGTTTTTAATTTTAATGAAGCCTAATTTATATTTTTTTCTTTTATAATTATAGATATTTGTGTCTGTCTAGGAAATCTTTGCCTATCTCCAGGATAAAAAGATGTGTTCCTATGTTTTCTTTTAGAAGCATGTATATTTTTTGTTTTTACAATTAGGTCTGTAAACCATCTAGCATTAATTTTGTGTATGACATTAGGTGTGAATCAAGTTTCTATTTATTCTTTATCTAGTTTTCAACATCTAGTGGTCTACCACCCCTCATTTAAAAGATTTTTCTTTCTCTATTGAATTATGTTAGAAGTTTTGGCAATAAAAACATTTGTTTGTATATGTATGCTTCTTTTTCATTTCTATTCTGTTCCATTGATCTATTTATTTATTATCTATCTTTATGCCATGTTGTATGAATCACTATAACTTTATAGTAAGTATTGAAATCAATTGGTACAAGTTTTCCAAATTTGTTCTTCTTTTACAAAATTGTTTAGACAAATTGAGACCAATAGATCTTTATATAAATGTTGGTATGAGCTTGTCAATATCTAAAAAAAGCCTGCTGGGATTTTTATCTTAATTGCATTATGAGTAGTTTAGGAATAATTGACATCTTTACAATATTGAAACTTCCAACAACACTAAACTTTCTCAACAATGCTTTGTTCCTTTATATATTTTTCTAAATTTATCCCATATATTTTATTTACTTTTGATGCTTTTCTGAATGAAATTAATTTTTTAAATTACACGTTCTATTTGTTACTCAGGTATGGAAATAAAAATAACTTTTGGACAGTGGGTGGCAATATGGCTGAACAGGAACAGATCTGGTCTGCAGCTCCCAGTGAGATCAATGCAGAAGGAAGGTGATTTCTGCATTTCCAACTGAGGTACCTGGCTCATCTCATTGGAACTGGTTAGACAGTGGGTGCAACCCACTGAGAGCCAGCCAAAGCAGGGTGGGGTGTTGCCTCACCCGGGAAGTGCAAGGGGTCGGGGAACTTCCTCCCTTTACCAACAGAAGACGTGAGGGACTGTGCCCTGAGGAACGGTGCATTCTGGCCCAGATATTATGCTTTTCCCATGGTCTTGGCAACCCACAGACCAGAAGATTCCCCAGGCTGCTTACACCACCAGGGTCAGCTCTGTAGAGAGCAGCAGATCTCCCAGCACAGCACGTGAGCTGTGCTAAGGCACAGACAGCCTCCTCAAGTGGGTCCCTGACCCCTATGCCTCCTGACTGGGAGACACCTCCCAGTAGAAGTAGACAGATACCTTATATAGGAGAGCTCTGACTGGTATCTGGCAGGTGCCCCTCTGGGACAAAGCTTCCAGAGGAAGGAACGGGCAGCAATCTTTGCTTTTCTGCAGCCTCTGCTGGTGATACCCAGGCAAACAGGGTCTGAAGTGGACCTCTAGCACACTCCAGGGGACCTTTAGCAGAGGGGCCGGACTGTTAGAAGAAAAACTAACAAACAGAAAGGAATAGCATCAATATCAACAAAAAGGACAACCACACAAAAACCCCATCCAAAGGTCACCAACATCAAAGACTAAAGGTAGATAAATCCATGAAGATGAGGAAAAACTCGCACAAAAACTCTGAAAATTCCAAAAACCAGAACACCTCTTCTCCTCTAAAGGATCAGAGCTCCTCACCAGCAAGGGAACAAAACTGGATGGAGAATGAGTTTGATGAGTTGACAGAAGTAGGCTTCAGATGGTGGGTAATAGCAAACTCCTCCGAGCTACAGGAACACGTTCTAACCCAATGCAAAAAGCTAAGAACCTTGAAAAAAGCTTAGATGAATTGCTAACTAGAGTAACCAGTTAGAGAAGAACAGAAATGACCTGATGGAGCTGAAAAACACAGCACGAGAACTTCGTGAAGCATACACAAGTATCAATAGATGAATTGATCGACCAAGAAATATAGGACTATGTGAAAAGACCAAACCTACATTTGGTTGGTGTACCAGAAGGTGACAGGGAGAATGGAACCAAGTTAGAAAACACTTTTCAGGATATTATCTAGGAGAAGTTCCCCAGCCTAGCAAGACAGGCCAACATTCAAATTCAGGAAATACAGAGAATACCACAAAGATACTCCTCGAGAATAGCAACCCCAAGACACATAATCATCAGATTCACCAAGGTTGAAATGAAGGAAAAAATGTTAAGGGCAGCCAGAGAGAAAGGTCGGGTTATCCACAAAGAAAAGCCCATCAGACTAACAGCAGATCTCTCTGCAGAAATCCTACAGCCAGAAGAGAGTAGAGCCAATATTCAACATTCTTAAAGAAAAGAATTTTCAACCCAAAATTTCATATCCAGCCACACCAAGTTTCATAAGCAAAGGAGAAATAAAATCCTTTACAGACAAGCAAATGCTGAGAGATTTTATCACCACCAGGCCTGCCTTACAAGAGCTCCTGAAGGAAGCACTAAACAGGAAAAGGAAAAACCGGTACCAGCCACTGCAAAAACATGCCAAATAGTAAAGACCATCGACACTATGAAGGAACTGCATCAACTAATGGGCAAAATAACCAGCTAGCATCATAATGACAGGATAAAATTCACACATAACAATGTTAATCTTAAATGTAAATGGGCTAAATGCCCCAATTAAAAGACAAGGAATGCCAACTTGGATAAAGACTCAAGACCCATCAGTGTGCTGTATTCAGATGACACATCTCATGTGCAAAGACAAACATCGACTGAAAATAAAGGGATGGAGGAATATTCACCAAGCAAATGGAAAGCAAAAAGAAGTACAGGCCGGGCGCGGTGGCTCAAGCCTGTAATCTCAGCACTTTGGGAGGCCGAGACGGGCGGATCATGAGGTCAGGAGATCGAGACCATCCTGGCTAACACGGTGAAACCCCGTCTCTACTAAAAAATACAAAAAACTAGCCAGACGAGGTGGCGGGCGCCTGTAGTCCCAGCTACTCGGGAGGCTGAGGCAGGAGAATGGCGTAAACCCGGGAGG
>NC_037671.1:151157075-151175734 GCF_003255815.1 Theropithecus gelada
AAAAAAAAAAAAAAAAAAAAAAAAAAAAAAAAAAAAAAAAAGAAGTACAGATGGCAATCCTAGTCTTGGATAAAGCAGACTTTAAACTAACAAATATCAAAAGAGACAAAGAAGGTTATTGCATAATGGTAAGGGGATCAATGCAACAAGAATAGCTAACTCTCCTAAATATATATGCACCCAACACAGGAGCACCCAGGTTCATAAAGCAAGTTCTTAGAGACCTACAAATAGACTTAGACTCCCACATAATAATAGTGGGAGACTTTAATACCTCACTGTCAATATTAGATAGATTATGGAGACAGAAAATTAACAAGGATATTCAGGACATGAACTCAGCTCTGGACCAAGCAGATCTAATAGACATCTACAGAACTCTCCACCCCAAATCAACAGAATATATGTTTTTCTTAGCACCACATTGCACTTATTCTAGAATTGACCACATAATTGGAAGTACAACACTCCCCAGCAAATGGAAAGGAATGGAAATCATAACACACAGTTTCTCAGACCACAGTGCAAATTAATTAGAAATCAGGATTAAGAAACTTACTGAAAACCACACAACTATATGGAAACTGAACAACCTACTCCTGAATGACTGCTGTGTAAATAACGAAAACAAGGCAGAAATAAATAAGTTCTTTGAAACCAATGAGAACAAAGAAACAATGTACCAGAATCTCTGGGACACAGCTGAAGCAGTGATTAGAGGGAAATTTGTAGCACTAAATGCCCACAGGAGACAGCAGGAAAGATCTAAAATCAACACCCTAACATCACAATTAAAAGAACTAGAGAAGCAAGAGCAAACAAATTCAAAAGCTGGCAGAAGACAAGAAATAACTAAGACCAGAGCAGAACTGAAGGAGATAGAGACACAAAAGACACCTTCAAAAAATCAATGAAACCAGGAGCTGTTTTTTTGAAAAGATTAACAAAATAGACTGCTAGCCAGACTAATAAAGAAGAGAGAAGAATCAAATATACACAATAAAAAATGATAAAGGATATATCACCACTGATCCCACAGAAGTACAAACTACTATCAGATAAAACTATAAACACATCTACTCAAATAAACTGGAAAATCTAGAAGCAATGGATACATTCCTGGACACCTACACCCTCTCATGACTAAACCAGGAAAAAGTGGAATCCCTGAATAGACCAATAACAATTTCTGAAATTGAGGAAGTAATTAATAGCCTACCAACCAAAAAAAGCCCCAGGACCCATACAGAGTCACAGCCAAATTCTACAAGAGGTACAAACAGGAGCTGGTACCATTCCTTCTGAAACTATTCCAAACAATAGAAAAAGAGGGACTCCTCCTTAACTCATTTTTTGAGGCCAGCATCATCCTGAAACCAAAATCTGACAGAGACATAGCAACAACAACAACAACAACAATTTCAGGAGAATATCCCTTACCAACATCGATGCGAAAATCCTCAGTAAAATACTGGCAAACCAAATCTAGCAGCACATCAAAAAGCTTATCCACCACGATCAAGCCAGCGTCATCCCTGGGATGCAAGGCCGGCTCTACATATGCAAATCAATAAACGTCATCCATCACATAACAGAACCAATGACAAAAACCACATGATTATCTCAATAGATGCAGAAAGGGCCATTGATAAAATTCAACACCCCTTCATGCTAAAAACTTGCAATAAACTAGGTATTGATGGAACGTATCTAAAAATAATTAGAGCTATTTATTACAAACCCACAGCCAATATCATACTGAATGGGAAAAAGCTGGAAACATTCCCTTTGAAAACCGGGACAAGACAAGGATGCCCTGTCTCACCACTCCTATTCAACATGGTATTGGACGTTCCATCCAGGGCAATCAGGCAAGAGAAATAAATAACGGGGTATTCATATACGAAGACAGGAAGTCAAATTGTCTCTTTTTGCAGATGACATGATTGTATATTTAGAAAATCCCATTGTTTCAGCCCAAAATGTCTTTAAACTGATAAGCAACTTCAGCAGTCTCAGGATAAAAAATCAATGTGCAAAAATCACAAGCATTCCTATACACCAAAAATAGAGAGCCAAATCATGAGTGAATTCCCTTTCACAATTGCTACAAAGAGAATAAAACACCTAGGAATAAAACTGACAAGGGATGTGAAGGATCTCTTCAAGGAGAGCTACAAACCACTGCCCAAGAAAATAAGAGAGGACACAAACAAATGGAAAAACATCCCATGTACATGGATATCATGAAAATGACTATATTGCCCAAAGTAATTTATAGATTCAGTGCTATCCCCATCAAGCTACCATTGACTTTCTTCACAGAATTAGAAAAAACTTCTTTAATTTTCATATGAAACTACAAAAGAGCCCATATAGCCAAGCCAGTCCTAAGCAAAAAGAACAAAACTGGATGCATCATACTACCTGACTTCAAACTATGCTACAAGGCTCCAGTAACCAAAACAGCATGATACTGGTACCAAAACAGATATATAGACCAATGGAACAGAATAGAGGCCTCAGAAATAACACCACACATCCACAACCATCTGATCTTTGGCAAACCTGACAAAAACAAGCAATGGAGAAATGATTCCCCATTTAATAAATGGTGTCGGGAAAACTGGCTAACCATATGCAGAAAGCTGAAACTGGATCCCTTCCTTACACCTTATACAAAAATTAACTAAAGATGGATTAAAGACTTAAATGTAAGAGCTAAAACCATAAAAACCCTAGAAGAAAACCTAGGCAATACCATTCAGGACATAGGCATGGGCAAAGACATCATGACTAAAACACCAAATGCAACAGCAACAAAAGCCAAAATTTACAAATGGGATCTAATTAAATTAAAGAGCTTCTGCACAGCTAAAGAAACTATCATCAGAGTGAATAGGCAACCTACAGAATGGTAGAAAATTGTTGCAATCTATCCATCTGACAAAGGGCTAATATCCATAACCTACAAAGAACGTAAATAAATTTACAAGAAAAAACAACCCCATCAAAAAGTAGGTGAAGGATATGAACAGATACTTCTCAAAAGAAGACATTTAAGCAGCCAGCAAACATGAAAAAAAAAAAAAACCTCATCATCATTGGTCATTAGAGAAATGCAAATCAAAACCACAGTGAGATACCATCTCATGCCAGTTAGAATGCCAATCATTAAAAAGTCAGGAAACAACAGATGCTATAGAGGATGTGGAGAAATAGCAATGCTTTTACGCTGTTGGTGGGAGTGTAAATTAGTTCAACCATTCTGGAAGACAGTGTAGTGATTCCTCAAGGAACTAGAACTAGAAATACCATTTGACCTAGCAATTCCATTACTGGGTATATACCCAAAGGATTATAAATCATGCTACTATAAAGACACACGCACGCATATGTTTATTGTGGCACTATTCACAATAGCAAAGACTTGGAACCAACCCAAATGCCCATCAATGATAGACTGGATAAAGAAAATGTGGCACATATGCATCATGGAATACTATGCATCCATAAAAAAGGATGAGTTCATGTCCTTTTCAGGGACATGGATGAAACTGGCAACCATCATTCTGAGTAAACTATCGCAAGGACAGAAAACCAAACACCGGATGTTCTCATTCATAAGTGGGAGTTGAACAATGAGAACACATGGACACAGGGAGGGGAACATCACACATCAAGGCCTGTCAGGGGTTGGGGTGCTAGGGGAGGGATAGCATTAGGAGAAATACCTAATGTAGATGACGGGTTGAGGAGTACAGCAAACCACCATGGCACATGTATACCTATGTAACAAACCTGCACGTTCTGCACATGTATTTTCAGAACTTAAAGTATAATAATAATTTTTCTACAGCATGTGCTACATAACCATATTTTGGTCAAGGACGGACCACACCTAAGAGACTGATCACATAAGATTCTAATACAGTATTTTAATTGCATCTTTTCTGTGTTTACAAGTGTTTACATACACAAATACCATTGTGTTACAATTGCTTGCAGTATCTAGCATAATATTATGCTTGCTCTACAGGTTGTAGCCTAGGAGGACTAGGCTATACCACATAGCTTAGGTATGTAGCATGCTATATTATCTAGGTTTACGTTAAGTACACTCTTTGATGTTTGCATAATGATGAAATAATCTAACAATGTATTTCTCAGAACATACACTTGTTGTTAAGCGACTTGTAACTGTATTTGATCATGTATCCTGAGACCTTCATGAATTCACTCACTGGATCTAGTGAGAAGTATGTTTGTTTGTTGGACAGATTCCCTTGTATTGTACATATGCTGTCACATAATCTATGAATAAAAGTAGTTTAGCTTCGTTTTTGTGATATTTATATCTTTTATTTCTTTTTCTTGCCTTATTTCATTAAGTGGACCCACACAGACAGTGTCAAATGTAATAGAAACAAAGTACACACATACCTTGTCTGATTTCCAATTTTTGAAATTAAAAATTTTAGACATTTTAACAGTTCACCATTAAATATGTTCACTGTACATTTTTTTCAGATTAAGTTCCATTCTTAATGCTGAGAGGTTTTGAAAACCATGAATAAATGTGGGATATAATAAAATACTGATTTGTATCTATTCAAAGTTATATAATTTTTCTTCTGTAATCTTATAAAGGTATGTTTTATTTTTTAATAACCACAAGCTTCCTACTTTAAAATTCTAGATTATGCTTGTTTTCTTACCAGAAGGAATTAAGTAGTCAAAACAAAACAGAACAAAAACAACTAAAAAAACACAACAAAAATCCCTGTGGAACTGAACTTCAATTTTCCACATAGTAAGTCTCCCAGCAGGATCAGTCTAAGGCCTGTTTCTGTGGTAGGAAAAAGTGAGACTTGTGCATGGACCATGTGTTTTATAGAGAAATTTTTATCTAGAGAAACCATAAAGTGTACCATATCTAAGTAAAAAGTTGTATTTAAGGAAAATATATTCATAAGTTAAATATCAGAGATATTTAAGTGAATCACTTATTTCCTTTCCGTTCTCTGCTGTTCTCAAACCACTGTCTGTGCATTGTAGGTTTGGGATGTGTAGAAACTCTTACTGAATTATGTTCAATTTTCAATTTGGGGAGCATTTGCATTTAGGACCTACAGATTTTATCATATTAGCAAAGGAATATATAACTCCAAACAGCATATAGCCCTTTTCTAAAAGATTCAAATCCAGCCAAGAGGAAGTTGATCTTGCTTTGCATAGCTCAGGATTTGTTTGATCTGAAGCATCTATAAATGTCCTGGATTATCACTCATTGGAATTATTTTAGATATCAGTAACCTAATAGGGGGGAAAGTAGGCTTAAATTAGACTTAAAATTGTCTCAGTTCTCTGCTATGCATTCTAATTGTAGACAGAGAGAAACATCTATCATTGGTTATAAAATTTTCGAGAGTCTCAGCCTGGCCAAAGAGTAGCAGAAGTAGAAGCCTTCACAATGATTATTGTGGAGAAGATCAGAGTTGAAGTTCAGAGCTTATTAGCTGCTTCCTTGATCTGATACATTGCATTTTATTAGCCGTATCAGTACTGTATCATTTTTGGTTCCTATTTGCTATTGAACAGTTTCTGGTATAAACCCTTGAAAGTTGATTCCTGGGAGCATTTAAAAATCTCTAAATGAATAATTATTATGTAGTGGTTATTTTCTCACTTCAATTATGACAATAATTTTATTAAATTTTAGATATAATTTTTATTATAATCCTAGAACTACTGTAATAAAATCACCTAAACAAGTTTTCTAGGTGATTAAGAAGATTGGCTAACCAATGTGAGGCTAAGATGTTATTAGATTTGCCTTTATTTCCTGTTTTGACCTAGTTACAGAATCTAAGTTACATTCCATCTCCAAAAGGTCTTTTATTATATATTGTGTTTTATATCAAAATAGATTTGAAACCATTAGATGAATTTTCTATTTTTGTTTTCTTTTGTTTTAGAGTTGAGGTCTCACTCTGCTGCCCATGCTAGAGTGTAGTGGTGCAATCATAGCTCACTGCAGCATCAAACTCCTGGGCTCAAGCAATGCTCCTGTGTCAGTCTCCCAAGTAGGGATTACAAGTGCAACCACTGCACTCAGCTTATTCTTCTAGGTTTTAAATTTGATCCTAACACTAAAGGATAGAGAATAAAATTTGAAGCAGAGGTGAAAAAATAAGGACTACAGAGGAGAAATTTACTCTGGGGAACAAATTTTGGAAAAGAGCTAATGAATGATTTTTTTTAGGAAAATAAAACAGATGAAATGTTAATAGACAATATTTTCAGATAGGAAAAATCAGTTGAGATGACAAGTCAAAACAAGGCTTAATGGACTATTTTACTTTGCCAGATTTGCTATGTAATAATATTAAAAATTAGCGGGGTTTTTTTTCTTTATGTTAAGCTAAAGATTCCCATTAAAACAACAACAGCAGATACAAAAATCAGTAGCATTTCTATATGATAACAACAAACAATCTTAAAAATATAGAAAACAATTTCATTTACTATAGCAGCCAAAAAATACTTTGAAATGAATTTAACCAAAGGAGTGAAAGACCCGTGCATTGAAAAGTATAAAATATTGATGGAAGAAATAGAAGATACAAATAAATGGAAGATATCCCATGTTTGTGGATTGGAAGAAGTAACATTGTTAAAATGATCATACTACCCAAAGCTATGTACAGATTCAATGCAATCCCTATCAAAGTACCAATGATATCTTTTACAGAAATAGAAAAAAAAAATTCTAAAATTCACATGGAAACCCAAAAGACTCCAAATACCCAAAGCAATCTTGACCCAAAATTTAAAAACTAGAGATATCACACTATCTGACTTCAAAATATGCTAGAGAGTAATCAATACAGCATTGCACTGGTTTAAAAATATGCCATAGTAATCAATGCAGCATTGCACTGGTTTAAAAACAGACCTATGGATTAATGAAACAGAAGAGAGAGCCCAGAAATAAATGCATGCAGTTACAATCAATTGATTTTCAACAAAGGTGACAAGAACAAACAATGGGGATGGACAGTCTCTTCAACAAATGGCATTGAAACAACTGGATATTCACATGCAAAAGAATTAAATTAGTCCCTTTTCTCACACCACACATAAGACTCAACTAAAAATGAATTAGAGACATAAACATAAAAAGATCTGAAACCACAAAAATTACTAAAAGAAAACAGGGGAAAGCTGCATGACATTGGTTTGGGTAATAATCTGTCTGAATGTGATCCAAAAAGTACAGTTGACAGGAACAAAAATAGACAAATAGCATTGTATCAAACTAAAATGCTTCTTCACTTCCAAGGAAATAACAGAGTGATGAGACAACTTATGGTATGGGAGAAAACATCTGCAAACCATACATTTCATAAAGGGTTAATACCCAAAATATACAAGGAGTTAATATCTAAAATATATAACTCAAACAATTCAATAGCATTAAAACAAATAACCCCATTTTTTAAATAGGCAAAGGGCTTGAACAGCTATTTCTCAAAAGAGGACATACAAATGGACAACAGGCATATGAAAATATACTCAATATCACTAGTCATCAGGGAGATGCAAATTAAAACTATAATGAGATATCACTTTACACTTGTCAGGATGGCTAAGATAATAAGTTTTGGAGAGGATGTGGAGAAAAGGGAATACTTGCATATTGTTGCTGGGAATGCTAACTAGTGCAGCCATGGTGGAAAAGAGTATGGAGGTTCCTCAAAAAGTTAAAAATAGAGCTACCATATGAGCCAGGAATCCTGCTACTGGATTTATATCTAAGGAAATCAAAACAATATGTGAAAGATATATCTGCATTCCCATGTTCATTGCAACATTATTCACAATAGCCAAAATATGGAATTACTCAAAGTGTCCATTAATGGAAGAATGGATAAAGAAAATGTGTATATATACACAAAGGAATACTATTCAGCCCTTAAAAAGAAGGAAATATGTCATTTGCTAAACCATGGTGAACATGAAGGATATATGTTAAACGAAATAAGCCAGACACAGAAAGATAAATATTGCATGATCTCACCATGTGTTATCTTAAAAAGTTAAACTCATATAACTAGAGAGTAGAATGGAAGTTACTAGGGGTAAGGGGTTTGGAGAGGATTGGGGACATTTTGATTAAAAGACAAAATTTCAGTTAGAAGGAATAAGTTCAAGAGATGTGTTGTAAAATATGATGACCATAGTTAATAACAATGCATTGTATTCTTGAAACGTGAAGCTAAGAGTATAGATTCTAAATGTTTTCATCACAAAAAATAAGTAAGGTAACACATATGTTAATTACCTTAATTTAGCCATTCCACAATGTCTACATATTTCAAAACAACATGCTGTCTATGATACATATATATTTTATTTTTCACTAAATCAATAAATGAAAGTAAAGCAAAAACTTAAAACAACAACCAGAGATGATTGGGTAAAAATGATGAGACTACTGATTGCCTGAGATGTTAGACAATTTTTCTTTAATCGTTTTCTGCTATTAACTATTTTATTTACTATTGGTCTATGACAGTGACTCCCCTTTGTAAAAACAAAAGCAGATAGATATCAATGTTCTTAATGTGAGAACAGTAATAACTGCCCTTTTAACCTTTGCATCTTTTCTTTAAGGATGTAAATAAAACTAAGGAAAGAAACAGGATCTTTGGTATTTTGGTAACATAGGACAGGTTTAGACAATAGGTTAATCCTTTTTAAAACTTCTTTGCCTGATGTTTCACTAATGGGTGGGTGAAATACCTTTAGTGTGAGAGGAAACAATATAAACCCTTTTAAGCTTTTGTAAATCTATACTGAATGCCTATGTTAAATAACATAATAGATTAAGAAAAGCTGACTTGGGAAATATAAACACTACATAAGTGTAAGGTATTCTTATTATGTCAAGGCTTAAATTATGGATTATAATTGTTGCGATAGCCTGAAGTAAAATACCTATACTTTCAAAGTAAGTAACTTAGTATGTATGTGTCCTATTTTGTCACATCCAAAAGAAGACATTGGTAATCTGGCCAAAAAAATGAAAAAAAATATGCCCCCCACAGAAAATTTAACAGAACCAAGAGTAAGTAAATCATATCAATACAAGTATTTATAACCTGATATCAGTAGAAGTATTCATAATCAGTTGGCATTAATTTGTACTCAGAAGTCATCATCAAAGGTAGACCAAAAACTTAAGTATTGCAAAAAAGATTCAGGACAATCTTTCTTCACATGCATAACATGCTCAAATTATAAAAGAAATTCAATTCTATAAACTAGAATCAAATCATATTTATAATTAATATAACACCCATCTACATTAACTACTTTTGTTATCTGGTTCTGCCAAATGTAAGTACTACATCATTTTTTGATATGTAAGAGGATTTATGTTCTGATGAAAACACCAAGAAAGAGTCTTGCTAGTGTCAGAGGTAAAGGATTTATGTTAGAAAGCCTTTATCTGGCATCAATAAAAAATTAACTAGGTATCAATAAAGCCCTATGGGGCCTTATAAGAACTATGGATTCTCAAGTGTTCCTGAGACGTATATAGAATAAACATTTATTTTTCACATAGACATTGAAATATTGCAATCAGCAATTGTCTTCCCTAGCATCTTTTTCACGCCATCTTCTCCAAGAAAAAAAATGGTAACATCTATTTCTTAATTTAAATATAACCCAGAAGGTATCAAAACACAGGGATTTTTTAAGAAGAAAAAAGTTATAAGCAAGCAGGTTAGAAATGTATAGACAACATCAAGTTGTAGTGGGCTAGGGAATGGCTATCCAAGGACACTGTTCTCATTAAAAATAAGTAACTCAGCTAGAGTGGTGTGTATAAATTATGTAAGTTTTTATGGTAGGTGAGGATATTTTTATGTAAGTAAAATCAATGACAATTAATTGGTACCTACTATATTGATAGTTTAAGTCAGAAAAAAATCCTTACATGAAATAAACTATGGTTATCCAATGGAACATGCAGAAACCAACATCATCCGCATCATCTGGGTGCTCATTGGAAATGCCAAAGGAAAAAAAGTAAGGCACTATCCCATGCCTATTGAATCAGAACCTGCATTTAAACAAGATCCTTAGGGGATTTGTACACTCTAATGTCTGAGAAGCAAGGCTTTCACTTTCTTATTTGCATTGGACAAGACTTTCAAGCCTTCTACTCAACTCTCAAACCTTCCTCATAAATTCAATTTGTATGGCCAAATTTGGAAAGTTCGTGCAATGTATTTACTTTAGAAAAAAATTTAGCTTGCCTTGTTTCAAAGGGAAATTAGACCTCTGGGAGTAATGAGCTTTTATTCTGTAGAATAACAAGGGTTCACCATCAGAGCAGAAGAAGGCAAGGACCCAAAGGTCAGAGAAAATTTGTGCTTACTTTCCAGTCCATGTCTCAGCCCCATAATTCATCATTTGGATCAAGAACATGGTTCTGCACACTCTAGTAACTCAGGTAATCCCCACTTTAAGAAATGACTGTGGTCCATTTAAAATTGGTGATTTGAAACTCTGAATGTTTACACATAGAAATAGTGTTATACATAGTAGGTAGGTTTCTCGGCAGTTTTCAGAAATCTGTTTAATTTATAATCTACTAAGAAGTAAAGTGTTGGGAGGCATTGAGTTAAAGCAAGCATATTAGAATGACACATACCCAGGTTCAAATTTTGGCTCTATCACTATCCAATGCTTCACCTTGAACATTTATTTAATCTATTTATCACAGGTAAATATAACAATAATTGCCTCAAAAAGTTTTTGTAAGAAATGAAATGTGTATTAAGTCATCTGATGTTGAACTAAGTCATTTTGCATGGCTGGCCATGTAATAAGAATTTAAAAGAAATTTTGTCAAAAAGCACTGTTGAATATGGATTAGGATACTTGATCCATGAGGAACGGGAGTATGAATCTCAGGGAGGACATGCTTAGAGAAAATGATGCCTGGAAGAGTGACAGCATCCGTATGTGGCATTAGCTAGAAGTTTCAAAGAGGATATTCTAGGCAGGAATCATGACTTAGAACTAAAGATGTATATGGGGCGCAGAGTAGCAAGGAGGGTGTTCAATGGATTTGGGCTAGAGACTTTAAGAAAATAAGTACTGCTGGCATTGGCCTTTCTTTCTTTTTTTATCCTTTTCTTCCTTGCCTCCATCTCTTTTGATATTGCTAATCTACAGAAAGCACATAGTAAGATCAATAAGAAGTGAGACCAGTATGAAGTGCCCAGCAGCAAGGAAAAAAGTAGGGATAAAGAAAACAACTGTCAAGAGTAGAACCAGGAGGGAATGCCAATGCCCATTGCTTCTCTACTATCAACAGTGAATATTCTTGTGTTGAATACAGTATCTTAGACGATAAAGCCTTAAGATTGACAGTGGTAATATTTGTGCTACATTCTTAATATTAGATATCACTTTGTGGTGAAGAGTCAATCTAACATTATACTTTCATTTGAACCAAAGGTGACTGTGGCTCACAGACTATGTTGATTTTACCTTGAATTTTCAGAGCTAACTTTAATTTCCTTCTCTTGTTTTGTGACTATCTTTTGTTGATGATCCCTTTTTTGTAAACCCAAATTGTGTTTTCATTCACAAAACCAAGTGGAGAATTAAGACAATTATCTTTTTTGTTTGTTTGTTTGTTTTGAGACGGAGTCTGCCTCTGTGGCCCAGACTGGAGTGCAGTGGCACGATCTCGGCTCACTGCAAGCTCCGCCTCCTGGGTTCATGCCATTCTCCTGACTCAGCCTCCCGAGTAGCTGGGACTACAGGCGCCCGCCACCTCGCCCGGCTAATTTTTTTATGTTTTGTAGAGACGGGATTTCACCGTGTTAGCCAGGATGATCTCAATCTGCTGACCTTGTGATCCGCCCGCCTCAACCTCCCAAAGTGCTGGGATTACAGGCGTGAGCCACCGCGCCCGGCCAAGACAATTATCTTTATATCAACAGTCTTAGAGTGAGGAACTTGACCCAAAATGAGAGTGTAAAACATTGATTGGTAATTGTTTTTTGTGTGTTCTCTAATGCATTAAAATTTGGTATTTTAGACAACACCAATATGAAAACATATGTTTAAATTGTATTAAGCCATACAATGTACTGGAAAGTAAAATATATAATTTCACACATCAAATCACAGTGACAGATCTATATACCCAGGGACATTCATTATATATATATTTTATATATATATATATATTTTTTTATATATATATGTGTATATATATATTTTGAGACAGAGTCCCACTGTATCTCTCAGGCTGGAGTACAGTGAAATGATCTCGGCTCACTGCAAACTCTGCCTCCCGATTCAAGCGATTCTCCTGCTTCAGCCTCCTGAGTAGCTAGGATTACAAGTGTGTGCCACCACACCCGGCTAATTTTTTTGTTTTTAGTAGAGACGGGGTTTCACCATGTTGGCCAGGCTGGTCTCAAACTCCTGAGCTCAGGTGATCCACCCACCTTGGCCTCCTGAAGTGCTAGGATTGCAGGTGTGAACCACCATGCCCAACCTCAATAAAGATTTGATAACTGACAAAGGAAAACATCAAAAACAAATAGAGAGTTTTCTATGAAGTTTCTTTAAGCATATTTGAACAAAAATACTGGATTCTTTTGGTTAAGATTTAAGAAAATCAAATACCATTGATGGTTATGGTCTTACCTGAGAGAATGACTGAGGGTGCCATAAGATTGTTTATATCTACCTGAAAGTAAAATGGCAATATTTGTGTGTGTGTGATTTTTTTCCCCAAAACTCTCATGTAATTTTCTCCCGTGGAATGCATGAGGTAAGATCATTTTATTTTGTGACACCAGTATTTATTCATATTAATAATTAGAGTTTGTATTTAGATAATGTAACAGCTTTGATGAAGCACTTTGACATACATATTTATTATTGGCATGTATTATTACT
Organism: Theropithecus gelada; assembly: GCF_003255815.1. Taxonomy (NCBI): domain Eukaryota; kingdom Metazoa; phylum Chordata; class Mammalia; order Primates; family Cercopithecidae; genus Theropithecus; species Theropithecus gelada. The sequence goes on from NC_037671.1 coordinate 151,170,078, forward strand.
GAGTGAGTTATACTTAACAGATATTGTTTTCCTCTTTTTATCTATACATAAACCTCAAAAAAGTTTAATGACTCACCTAAGGTAACATAGGGGCTCAGTGGTGGATTGAAAACTCAGACTTTCTATTTCCCAGTTCAGTATACTTTCCATGGTACCACATTGCCTTTCAGTGTTTCTATAAGAAGACAAGAAAAAATATACTATCATTTATTGATAAACAATGTTAAGTAAAAAGCTACATTAGGTAATGGACACTGTTAAGCACACCAAGTTCCTACTTTAGGATAATAGTAAATTTTATTTCTGGTAAAATGGAAGACTAAGTAGCCTAGTTGCATACAAATACTGAAAAAATTAATTGAACTTTGGTTTTTAAATGTATAGCAAAAGAGTAAGCAGATTTTCAGACTTAATAAGACAGCACAAATTCAGAGTGGTGACATGAAAGATGTGAGTTTCTCTCAGCCCATTCTTAATAGGCAAGATTTTTAGTTTTAATCAACCATGCTTAAGTAACAGGAGAAAAACTAGATTCTGAGTGAGGTGAAAAGTCATATCAGAGAAACCTGTGTAAATCTAGCCCTTCTGAAAGGGTAAATGACTTAGCAATCAAATAAACAAATATACAACATAAAACTCCACCTCCCGAAGAAAGAAACTTGTGTTTATCATGGCTGAGATGTAGGAGCAGGGTAGAGTTTCCCAGAGAATTTGGAGTATAAAACAGGCTTTCAGTCAGGCTTCCTGCATGATTCCAAAGTCTAAGCAATAAATTCAGCATGATAGTTCTGTCCTTGGGCATCTAGAAGGCACTAACACAAATCCCCTTTAGAGGGATATAACATAAAGCCAGTACTAAAGATTGCTGTATGTAATATTCAAATAAACTTGAACTCACAGTCAAAAATCACAACACAAAAAAGGAAACAAAAAACTATAAATGAGAGTCAGAAGAAACAAATGCCAGAATCAGAACACAACAAAGAATATATTAATAGTTATAGAGACTTCCAGATAGAAAATACAATACAAATATACTTAGTAGGCTTAAAGAAATGATATATCAGAAATAGGACTAAGAATAGGAAACCATCAAATATAAGCACACATATTTTTAAAAATCCAGCAAATGGAATTTTTGTAAAACCTGTATAATTGGGTTTAAAGACTAGGTGGAGAAGTAAAGTGTCAGATTAAAACAGCTAAAGAGATATTAAGAGACTTCGAAGATACAATGAAGATATTTTTATAATCAGAAAACCAGAGATATGTAACAGAAAAAGTGAGGAGAGATAATACTTTAAGAAAAAAAAAAAAAAAGCTGAGAATTTTCCAGAAGTGATGGAGGACATGAATCATCAGAAACAGAATGCTAAGAAAAACCAAGCCGAAGGAAATCGGTACTTAGCCAACTTGTGAAACTGTAAAGCAACAAATTTAAAAACAGATTATCTTTGTAGTGGACATTGTTATGTGCCACAGGGTCCCTCTTTAGGATTAAAAAATTTATTCCCTGTTGGTGTGCTGTTGGATGTAACCATCTTTGGAAATTTTTATTCGCTGAAGAGAAAGTTTTTTACCCACAGTCCAATTTCTGCTCAATCCTACAGCATTTCCTTCTCTTCCAAAAGCATTGGTCCCAAGAGCATTCCTTAATAAACTTCCTGCACACTGACTATATATCAGAGTTTGCATGCTGGGACACCCAACATACAATGGTTGGTTTGTAAGTCCAGCTGTATAGAACATTTATGAAATTATCTGGAAATTTTTGAATATAAACTGAATATTAGATGATTTGAAGGACTTTTTATTAATTTTACAGGTGTTATAATGTTATTTTGGACATATAAGAAACAATTTTTATTTCTGATAGATGCATACTGAGTTAAAGGGAAAATAATCTTGTCTGTCTGCATTTTATTTTAAAATACTTCATCAGGAAAAAAAAAAGTTAATTTTTAAAAATTGAGTGCTACCAAAATTAAATCATGTGTTTAAGTATCAGTGTATTTAAGTCAATGTGTTTAAGTCGTGCATGTGTGTGTGTGTGTGTGTGCATGTCTGGGTATACATAGCTTATTGGTTCTGTCTCTCTGAAAAACTCTTGACTAACACAAAAGCAATACAAAAGTTTCCAGGGGGCAATTACGTAGTTTTATAGGTTAAGTCAATTTAACTAGATTAAGTAGCTATTAATATCTCTTTTGTTTGTACAAATTTGTCTATCCTGGACATTTGATATAAATAAAATAATACAATTTATAAACTTTTGTGATAATTTTATTATAATTTGAGATATATTTTATATAAGAATATTTAATCCTAATATTTAAGAAAAAAATCACACATTTCTGAAAGTGAGGGGTTTTGACATTATCATTTTCCTATATGTACTCATTTTTTTTTCTGTATCAGTCCTGTGTGACAATAACTAGAGAGTTCATACATATTGTCCTAAATTTTGAGTTCAGAAGAACTAATCAATGAGATTGAGTATTGTTATAGTATGCTTGGAACACTGAGAGATACAGAAGCCTTAGGATTTCTGCGTTTCAAGTCACTCCTTTCTTCTGCCTCTGTTTTATGTGGACTACTGTGGTGTGATCCACTGATACCTCACCACCTGCAGTCTCAGTCTTACCCCAATTTCCTGACCCATTTGATCAAGATAGAATGGAGATACATTACCTTGGTTCCAAATGCTAAGAATAGTCACTCATACTTGTATATGGTTTTCAATGTCTCTTTGCTGTCTCTCAGTTCCTGTGTCCCAAGTGTGGCTACTTGGGTTCTTTATTACCCCATTCCCATGGGATGGCTCACCCTTCAGGAACAGGATACCATCTCAATACCTACTTCTAGCTGTTGGCTACATACCCAGAATTCTTAGTTCCTCCTGAGATTGGAGCTGTTTGAGGGCCCCAGACTGTAGAATATAGCCAGTCCGTTTTCCTACAGGAACTGGAAATAAACAACATAGATGTTTACGAAATATAAATGAATTTACTTTTTAACTAAGTCAGATGTACTAAAGAAACAGGGCACCTAGTGTGCTTGATGGTCTATCTTTTCAGGGATGGTATTTGCATAAAAAGTACAGAAATAACAGAAGGTCATACTTGAGTAATTAGACCATGTTTCAGCTACTATTCATAATAGCTTACAACTTCTTATTCTCATTTTATTCTGTAATGCCCAAAGTGATCTCACTTTTTATTTATCTAGTCTCCTGATTAACTTTCAGAAATACGTGGCATCCTTTAGTAATTGCCAGCTGACCTTGTAAACTAAACAATAAAGTTAAAGTAAAAGATCTACATGATGTATTGCATGATATATCCTCTCTTCCAATTTATGTAATAAGTAGGAGGTAAAGTCTTAATTGTAATTTTAAAAATTGGTTTTAAATTAGACTTTTAAAATGATATAATGATCATTATTTTAAAATTCACTGCACAATTTTGGGTCCACTGAATTTGCTGAGTTTAGTGACTCAACATTCTTCCACATCCTGCCTCTATTACTTGGGAGTAGGGAGGCTGCCCTGTCACATCCAGGGTCAACTGGAACCAGCTCTGTTTGCTCACTATTCTTAATAAAAGTGATTAATACAAAATTTTGCTTCAGAGATCTTTCAGTTTATGGAGGTAACTATTTATTCATTAAGTAATTATATAAATACACTTTTGCACAACTCCATTTTTGTTAGACATTAGGCTAAGCTCTTTGGGAGTGAAAAAATTAATTAGAGGGAAAAAGTTCCTTTCTTCAAGGACCTTAAAATATGATCGGAGTGATTAGACAATACTCTTAAATAATTATAGTTATAAAGCTAACTATAATTAGTTTTATATTTTCTTGATGCTTGATGAATTGAAGCTAGGCTTCAACCTCAACATGAGGATGCAGCATGCTATTTAGTTCTGCTATACAGTTTTAGTGTCATTTTTACCATCTTGTATATTATTAGTATAGATTGATCCAGTGGTTTACAGCTATATCTAATTAGCATAACACTACAGTAATACAAATAAAGCATATCATTCAAATCAATTGTTAAGTGTTAAAGAATCATTTTAAAATACAGGTAAGGATTCCATATACAACTTTGAGTATAAATTTCTGTATGTGCTTTATATGTTTAAATGCTGTCATTCAGCAAAAATATAAATACTATTTTATTAGTGCAATGAAAAACTGGTGCAGATAGTTACTGATGATTAAAACTATTAAACACATATATATAAGCAATTATTAAAAATTGACAAAATATAAAATGTGTGAAAATAACTTCACAGGACATATCATAAGAAAAGCAACATTAGATAGTTTGTAAACATATTTGAACCAAAAACGGTTTACAAAATTACATTTTAATATAAGGCAGAATAAGAGAGATTGTGGTATTAAAATATTATAAAAATTGTGTATTCATATTTATATGAATGATTTTAATTTTTAATTGTTGAGTTTCTTTTTTGGATACGAGTAACTCAAGTTTTATCTGAGATTGTGTCATATCATGTAAGGATGAATTAAAAGCTGAACATCAACATTGCCACCTCAAAGTTTAATTTTTTAAAAAATCTCAAAATTGGGGGTGGAGCAAGATGGCCCAATAGGAACAGCTCCAGTCTCCAGCTCCCAGCACGAGCGACACAGAAGACCAGTGATTTCTGCATTATCAACTGAGGTACTGGGTTCATCTCACTGGGGAGTGCCGGACAATCGGTGCTGGTCAGCTGCTGCAGGACAACCAGCGAGAGCTGAAGCAGGGCGAGGCATCGCCTCACCTGGGAAGCACAAGGGGGAAGGGAATCCCTTTTCCTAGCCAGGGGAACTGAGACACACAACACCTGGAAAATCAGGTAACTCCCACCCCAATACTGCACTTTAAGCAAATGGGCACACCAGGAGATTATATCCCACACCAGGCCGGGAGGGTCCCATGCCCACAGTGCCTTCCTCATTGCTAGCACAGCAGTCTGCGATCTAACCGCAAGGCAGCAGCGAAGCTGGGGGAGGGTTGCCCACCATTGCTGAGACTTAAGTAGGTAAACAAAGCCCTGGGAAAATCGAACTGGGTGGAGCTCACAGCAGCTCAAAGAGGCCTGCCAGTCTCTGTGGACTCCACCTCTGGGGACAGGGCACAGCTACACAACAACAACAACAACAAAAAGCAGCAGAAACCTCTGCAGACGCAAGCAACTCTGTCTGACAGCTTTGAAGAGAGCGGTGGATCTCCCAACATGGAGGTTGAGATCTGAGAACTGACAGACTGCCTGCTCAAGTGGGTCCCTGACCCCGAGTAGCCTAACTGGGAGACATACTCCACTAGGGGCAGACTGACACCCCACACCTCACAGGGTGGAGTACACCCCTGAGAGGAAGCTTCCAAAGCAAGAATCAGACAGGTACACTCGCTGTTCAGCAGTATTCTATCTTCTGTAGCCTCTGCTGCTGACATTCAGGCAAACAGGGTCTGGAGTGGACCTCAAGCAATCTCCAACAGAACTACAGCTGAGGTTCCTAACTGTTAGAAGGAAAACTAACAAACAGGAAGGACACCCACACCAAACCCCATCAGTACGTCACCATCATCAAAGACCAGAGGCAGATAAAACCACAAAGATGGGGAAAAAGCAGGGCAGAAA
>NC_037671.1:151480682-151579582 GCF_003255815.1 Theropithecus gelada
AGCCTTGTAGTTTGAAGTCAGGTAGCATGATGCCTCCAGTTTTGTTCTTTTTGCTTAGAATTGTCTTGACTATACAGGCTCTTTTTTGGTAGAATATTACAGTTTGTTTGGATAAAATTACAAATTATGAGGATACTACATCCAACTCTAAATACATTTCTCCTCCATAGATTTCTTAATTTAGTAAGAACATTACTGTTACCAGGATGATGTGCTCCATCAAAATTTATATCTGTATTATCACCACAAAAGCAGATACTTTAATTTCAGGGTCACACTTTTAATATTCACAATAATCTCAAGATATTTCACCTTTGATAATGAATTCTAAAAGCACATGGGGAAAAAACATATATTGGAATTAAATGATTTTCAATTTGAAGCATCTGCTGATACAAAACGGACATCCTTTGAGCTTGAGAAATTCTGCTACTAATGGAGCCACATTTTCTGCTATTGCTTCCTGCTTCATGCATACACAAAAACTTGAAAGTGAAAATGGGCAAAATTAACTTAAACCAACAGCCAATTACTAGAAATAAAAACTCATGCTTTAAAGAGTGATACACAGGCACACCTTCTGTGGTCACATATGTAAAATTCTCCTTTTGAGTATAGTCTTCCCAAAAATAATAACTTTGAAATAACTTTGAAGGCTGATGCTACTGACTTCCCAGAAGACTTTTTGTCTGCTAGTTGTCAGTTGGTGTGTGAAATCATTATGGCTTTAATGATGTATGAAAATCCTACTTGTATTATTATTAGTAGTAGTATTATTATTATTTTGAGATGGAGTTTTGCTTTTGTTGCCCAGGCTGGAGTGCAGTGTCGTGATCTCCACTCACCAAAACCTCCACCTCCCAGGTTCAAGCGATTCTCCTGCCTCAGCCTCCCAAGTAGCTGGGACCACAGGCATGCACCACCATGCCCAGCCACTTTTGTATTTTTAGTAGAGACAGGGTTTCTCCATGTTGGTCAGGCTGGTCTCGAACTCCTGACCTCAGGTAATCTGCCTGCCTCAGCCTCTCAAAGTGCTGGGATTACAGGTGTGAGCCACTGCACCTGGCTTTACTTTTAATTTTTAAATTAAACATGCACTTTCATTTTTTAGTTCATTGTTGCATGTATTGCAAAATTTAGAAAGTGTTGCCAAATAATGTGATAGATAAATCACTACACACTTAAAATTGGTAGATGACAAAATCACTGTAACAACAGCATCCAAACTACTTCGCTATACATTTTAAGACTGGACTGTTCAGTCTCTATGTTTTACACGTATGTGATGATGTTTATTTAGCTATAATATTCTACGTTTCCCAGTGACTTTTCTAGGGTCCTGGTGGTTTTGGTAGCTTGCAGGCCCCACAGGCTGCAACAAAACTTGCTGTTACACTAAGGGGAGCAGCATCTAATACTTCTTCCATGATCTCCAACACGAAAGGAATTTGTTGCTCATACCTGAGTGCCTTGCCCATTCTTCTTGAATCTGGAAAGGTCTTTAAAAAAAATTAAAGGCAGAGAAATAGGCTACTGCTGATTATCCTTCCATGTATGTAGTCTCATACCTACTACCAGTAAGAAAATGATAGAAGCTGGAAATAAAGTAGAGGTCTACCAAACTTATTCTGACTTATTTTTGTACAACTATTAATAATAATACTTGAATAAAAATTAAGAGACTTGGATATATACCAGCTGAACAGGATGCAAGGACAATAATGTGAACTAAGACTGCCTCATGCAAACTGGGATGGGTGATCACCCTTCATAGAAGCAAGCTTCTAATGGTATCAGATATTTAAGGACCATTTGCTAAGGGCCAAGCCTTATGGTATTTTGATGATAAAACAGTAATGGAAATAGAATCCCTATTTCTTTCAGTAGGCCCAGTTTGCAGAGTTCACCTTTGTAAAGCATACAGTTTTTAAAGACCATTCTCACCATTAACTCCTTTGTTTCAAGAAGCACACTGTCCCCTCTAACACTACTGGCTTCCAGAGCTTTCCCAACAATCATTCCAAAGGCAGCCAGCATAGTGGAGCACAATGGGCAGCACCTCTGTTTACACCACTTTGAGTATAGTACACCCTCCCAGCACTGACAGGATGGGCCATTGCTATAACCAGGCTTTCTCACTCAGCCTCTTCTCTTGGTGCAATTCAGCAGCTTCAAAGCAGCCAAAGCCACAGGAATGTCAGGGTGATTATTGGCCAATGTCAAACTTACTTTAGAGCAGAGGCCCCTTGAGTTCAGGAGACAGATTTACCTTTCTTACAGGCTTAATAGAATTAAGCAAATCAGCACTTCCTGCTAAAGGCGGACTCACAGCCACCATGCTACCAGGATCATTAAGGAACCACATGTGTTTAAAATAAAATTGTTTCTAACAGCGGGTCTCAAATACCTGCTATTCTGGCATACTTTTTGACTTTTAGATTGCTGTCAAGCTGTGATGACTTTAACCTTATTCTTTGAAACATTCTCCTTTCCCCTTTCTTTCTCTATTCATCTCTCAAATTAAATTTCTTCTAATGAAAAGAGAACTAGAATATACTCCAAATATACTTGAGGGCCAAGTTGGTGTCATTTTTTTCCCTTTCTTCTAAGACATTTGCACTCCATTTCAACCAGTGGTCCCATTATTCCTCATGTTTCCAAACAAGGAACACTGGCCTTCTCACCTTTCTCAGATCATGTAAGTTGCCAGTCTCTAGGCTTTGTCATATTTTTCAAAGGTCCGACTCTTAAATTTCCTGCTTACTCATCATTCCCGTGCTATCTGTCCAGTCTGAGCCTTAATAACCTCTTCTCTGTGGGAATGAACCCAAACTTCCTGTTTTACCACCCTGGTGTTAAAAGCAGGAGAAGCCAGAATGGCTTGGTTTCTATCCCCATTCTGTTATCTAGTAGGTAAACTTTGATTATTTAATCTCTATCTGCCTCAGTTTCTATCTGTAAACTGGGATTAATAATAGTACTTGTTTCATAGCAATGTTGTGAGGATTAAATGAGTTATATGTAAAGTACTTAGCTCTGAAGTACTTGGCTGTTATTTCACCCCTTATATCTCCAATCTGAGGCTCTACAGGGGGAACAAGTAGTATAGAGACACCATCCACCAACAGTGAATGTAGGAAAGCTTTGCAAAGTGCTTAAGGCAACTTTCTTGTCTTAACAAGGCCAAGGTTGCTTGGTATAGAATCAGAGTAGTGTTACAAGAAGGAATATGAGTTCCTCAAATAGAAGAGAGGGTGGTCTTCAGAAGGAAATCAGTCCTCAGGGTTTGGGAATATATGTTTGATTTCAGATACTTCAAAAAGAACTGGACCTCAATCCAGAATGCAAACCTTGCACAAAAATCAGAATTTTCCTCCATAATTTATCCAAGTAATTTAATTTAGCACACTGATCGCTGTTCTTTTCTGAAGGAAAGTAACTAACTTGCTTTTGCACACCATAAATGTTCAAAAAATTTTCTAAAAAGCTGTTACCAAAAACACATCTATCAGGTTTTTTTTTTTTCTTTTAATGGGTCACACATTTATAACAAATTTGATACTTTATACTTATTTTGTGAGACACACAGAGCCAAGTCTCAGTATATAATTAATACACTGCCTTTTTTTTCCTCACACATTTCATGGCCAGAACAGCTGATTGATTAATTCATTGATTAGTGTTATTAAATCAGAAAAAAATTCTTTAGAAAAGTTGCATGACTTTTCAAACTAAATTCTTTAGTAGTAAATTTAGGATAATTATACCAGGTCTAACGTTAATCTCACAGAAAGATAATGTAGGCAAAAGTGCCTTGTATCATGTCTAAACGTGCGATATTATTAAATCACATAGTTGTGGTTTCAGTTTTGATGTGTTTGTGTGTAGACTACTTCATGGAAATTCAAACTACAGTTGCTAGCCAATTGCTCTACACCAACCCTCCAAGTTATATTCTGTTGTCATCATCCCAGCCCCCACACTAATGAGTAATAATAACTGCTACCAATTATTAAGTGCCTGTGGGTTTTTTGACATTCAGTTAGGTGTTTTATACGTAATATCTCTAGACTCATACTTTTGGACCTACCTTAGACACACATATGTATCTGTAACTTAGGCTCTCTCTGTTCTTGGGTTTAGTTTGTCTTATTAGTAACTCCTTTTGCTTCTCCATTATTCACAGCAAAGGCGTCTCAAGGATCCTGGCAGAAGATAGGCAGAAACACATCCCTGAAAAAACTTCAATCATTTATTTACTCCATGTTACCAATAACCAAGCACAAATTCAAGCTATTGAGAAGAGAGGCTGAGGACTGATAATCCTGTGTTCTTAGTCAAACTCAGCCCTACTATGGTTGTTCTTGAGCCTGCAGCCTCACTACCCAGACCTTCAGTGTGATCCTTTTATGGGCATCCCTCAGCTGGACATTCCTCCAGGGAGCCCTCTCCATGCCTACCCACTTGACCTTCCACTTGACCTCCAACCAAACCGGTGCCTTGATTCATTCATGCTCTCATCTCCCTTCTTTTCTGGGCTCTGGTCCTTCACCAGTAGTCATCATACTCCCTTCCTCTTGTTATATCTTATACATCCTTATGGCATCCTGAGATGAATCATAGCATTTTTATCTCCCATCTGTTTCTTCTACCAGGTAATTAGAAAGGGAAACTAGAGTTTTGAGAATAAAAGAGACCAGGAAAGGCACCAGGGTGGGTTTCTGCTTTGGTTTGCTGCGTATTTTGGTATTTACTGTTTTCCTTTGCATATTTGTTCACCTATTCCTCTTGTCTTAAAAAAAAAAAAAGTGTTTCATCTCCTGCCACCAGAACTCACTAGTTCCTCATAGAAGATCCATATCTCCTTGAAATCATAATGTTTGGATCTTATTAAATGATAAGAAAACCATTTCCTTCCTAAATGTGAGCTACATTAAAATCCCTCTTCAATTAACTTCCATTATTGAGGAGAATCACTATTCCGGGACTGAATCACTTCTTCCTGTTTGTTTGCCCTTTTATTATATGGAAAATGAGAGAGTTCTGTTATAGAAAAATGTGTCTGTAATCCTCACATCAACATTCCAAATTGGGCACTGGATCTTAATATATGAAGATCTGCTAAATTTATTCAAATTTTATACTAAATCATTGGCAGAAGTAGAAAGTTCGATGCAACGTTTATTAAACCAAGTTTTTGGAGAGGAAATGGCATCAAAATATATTCAGAAGGAAATTTTAAAATATCTGAAATTCTGACAATATGCAGAGTACTACTAATACTGTTACTATTACACGTAACTAATACCATAACGATCATGTGATATAAGGCTCCTCAAAGAGACATGTTGACCTCATTTGCTCAGAGTGATAAAGGAAACGCCTCTCACTCTTCTGATCACGCTCAACCCTTTATTCTCTTATGGCCCACTACCCTGTTGTTCTCTTATCTGTGCTTCATGAACTGGCCTGTCCTCCCTATTATCAGAAACCAATTTACAAAGAACAGTTCTCGTGAATGTCACCCTGCTAGGTAATCAGAGAATTATTACTACAGAAAATCATTAAGAAATGATGTTTAAAACTACAGAGAGCTAATTAGTTATATTTCTAAAAACAGAAAAGCTGACTCTGGGAATTTCATTGAGCTAACTTTGCCTGTCAGTATGCGGCTAGAGATAGAAGTTGTAGTCTGTACTGATTGTAATCTTTACCATGGTTCTTATGCAAATGTCTACACTTGGAGGTAATCAAATGTTTACTGTTTTTGGTTTGCATCAGTCAAGATATTCTTCTATCTTTGAGGTCTAAACAGAAACAAAGTTACCAAAGTCACTTTAAGTAATTTTGTTTCTTACTAAACATAAATTATTTAGTGATTTTAAATGAAGTTAAATACTACAGATACAAGATCAGGCTATAAGACCGTTCTTGGCACTTGCTATGGATAATTACACCCTATATTTTATTCATCAGTGTGGCTTTTATAAGGGGACATCACCATTCTGGGATGACACAGTTATGTTTAACTTTGCCTGGTGATTCTGCTGCTGCCTGATGGAAAGGTCAGGGCCCTGCAAAAGCAGCTGGCACCTTGCCAGGTGGGATCCTGGAGTAGCAGAACCTGGCCTGGCAGCAGCATGGCTGACCCCAGCCTTGCAATGCCGTGATTTCGTATGATCCAAGATGTACCCCAAATCAGGAGGAGTGACTTTTGGTATGCATGACTATCACAAACATTTTAATGTATATTTAGCAACAGCCTATAACAGCAACAAGGATTCGTGGAAAAGCCAAGTCAGTCTGATCCAGTAGTCTTCATTTCTTATTTAAATAGAAGTTCCTATCCATTTTGAAATCACTGCCCAGATTTTTTTTTTTTTATCTTGAATATATACCATATTCTGGCTAAGCACAAAGTGTCTTTATAAACATTTTATAGAACGTTTTGCCTAACTCTAGTAGAGTAAGGTAGAAGACAGCCAGTAGAGGTTTCTTTTTTTTTTTTTTTTTTTTTAATGCAGAAGTTTTAATGAGTGGGTTCAAATAAAGTATTCTGCAAGATATTGTTCGAAATCTTGTACTTACTCCTGAATTTAAAGATCCTGAAGATAGGGCTGGGCGTGGTGGCTCACGCCTATAATGCAATCTCAGCACTTTGGGAGGCTGAGGCGGGCGGATCACGAGGTCAGGAGATCGAGACCATCCTGGCTAACACGGTGAAACCCCATCTCTACCAAAAATATAAAAAATTAGCCAGTTGTGGGCACCTGTAGTCCCAGCTACTTGGGAGGCTGAGGCAGGAGAATGACCTGAACCTAGGGAGGCAGAGCTTGCAGTGAGCTGAGATATCATCACTGCACTCCAGCCTGGGCGACAGAGCGAGACTCCATCTCAAAACAAAACAAAACAAAACAAAAGATCCTGAAGATAAATAGAGATTGCCAATGACAGTGAGGAGGTCTGAGCATGGAGATCCAGGGCTACTTATCCTAAAGTGAGAGAAACCAAATTCAAAAGGCAGGTAAATGAGTTATTCCTCTGTAGGAGCAGGGGAAAACTCTTAACAGAGAAAGGAGTGTTTAGAAACAAGCAGGATGAATGTTTTGGCAAAAGAATGAATGCTGATTTTTTTTATGTGAAGAAACTTGTGAAAACACAATCAGTTTCAGGAAAGAACACGGAAGAGAAAATTAAGTTCATATGGAAGAAATTGAAAATAAAATTAGCTGAGTCATAGGTTGTAAAAGTGATTATCTACCTGCTCCTGATTCTCTTGCATTCGCCACACTAACAACGTATCTGTGAAAAATCTTTCAACATGCCAAATTTCAAAAGCACTCTAATTTAAACTTACTGATCAATCTTTTTAATTTTTGGAAATTATAATCTGTAACTGCTGCAACATGGGTATCCATTAGCTGACTCAAATTTAGACCTCAGAAACACAGCAACCCGGTGATGTGGTTAGGCTGTGTCCCCACCCAAATCTCATCTTGAATTGCAGTTCCCATAATCCCCACATGTCATGGTAGATATCCAGGGAGAGGCAGCTGAATCATGGGGTGGTTACCCCCATGCTATTCTCTGATAGTGAGTGATTTCTCATGAGATCTGATGGTTTCATAAGGGGCTTTTCTCCCTTTGGCTCAGAACTTTTCCTTTCTGCCATCATGTGAAGAAGGATGTGTTTGCTTCCCCTTCCACTATGATTATTAGTTTCCTGAAACATTCTCAGCCGTGTGGAACTGTGAGTCAATTAAACTTCTTTTCCTTAAAAATTGCCCAGTCTCAGATAGTTCTTTATAGCAGCATTAGAACAGACTAATACAGTAAATTGGTACCGGGAGTGTGGCACTGCTATGATACCCAAAGATGTGGAAGCAACTTTGGCACTGGGTAACAGGGAGAGGTTGGAAAAGGTTGGAAAGCTCAGTAGAGGACAGGAAAATGTGGGAAAGTTTGGAACTTCCTAGAGACTTGGAGGGCTCAGAAGACAGGAAGATCTGAGAAAGTTTGGAACTTCCTAGAGACTTGTTGAATGGCTTTGGCCAGAATGCTGATAGTGATATAGACAACGAAGTCCAGGCCGAGGTGGTCTCAGACAGAGATGGTGAACCTTTTGGGAACTGATGTAAATGTCACTCTTGTTATGCAAAGAGATTGGCAGCATTTATCCCTGCCCTAGAGATCTGTGGAACTTTGGACTTGAGAGAGATGATTTAGTGTAAGCAGTGGAAAAAAATTCTAGAGACAAAGTGTTCAAGAGGAAGCAGAGCATAAAAGTTTGGAAAATTTGCAGGCTGGCAATGCAATAGAAAAGAAAAACCCCTTTTTCTGGGGAGAAATTCAAGCTGGCTGCAGAAATTTGCATAAGTAATGAGGAGCCAAATATTAATCACCAAGACAATGGGGATATGTCTCCAGGGCATGTCAGAGTTCTTCCCAGCAGTCCCTCCCATCACTGGCCCTGAGAACCAGAAGGGAAAAATGGTTTCATAGGCCACGCCCAGGGCCCCCTTTCTCTGTGCAGCCTCAGGACATGGTGCCCTGTATCCCAGCTGCTTCAGTTCCAGCTGTGGCTAAAAGAGAGCAAGGTAGAGCTCAGGGCATTGCTTCAGAGGGTATAAGCCCCAACCCTGGCAACATCCACATGGTGTTGGGCCTGCAGGTAGGCAGAAGTCAAGAATTAAGGTTTGGGAACCTCTGCCTAGATTTCAGGGGATGTACCGAAATGCCTGGATGTCTGGCAGAAGTTTGCTGCAGGGGCAGAGCCCTCATGGAGAATCTCTGCCAGGGCAGTGTGGTAGGGAAATGTGAGGTTGGAACCTCCACACACAGTCCCCATGGGCACACTGTCTAGTGGAGCTGTGAGAAGAGGGCCACCGTCCTCCAGACTCCAGAATGGTAAATCTACCAACAGCTTATGCCATGCACCTAGAAAAGCCACAGACACTCAATGCCAACCCATGAAAGCAGCCAGGAGGGGAACTGTACCTTGCAAAGCCACAGGGGCAGAGCTGTCCAAGGCTGTGAGAGCCCACCTCTTGCATCAGCATGACCTGGATGTGAGACATGGAGTCAAAGGAGATCTTTTTGGAACTTTAAGGTTTAATGACTGCCCTATTGGATTTCGGACTTGCATGGGGCCTGTAGCCCCTTTCTTTTGGCCAATTTCTCCCATTTGGAATGGGCGTATTTACCCAATATGTAAATTTAGGTATATAGGTGTATTTACCCAATGTCTTTGCCCCCATTGTATCTAGGAAGTAACTAACCGGCTTTTGATTTTACAGGCTCACAGGTGGAAGAGGCTTGCTTGCCTTGTCTCAGATGAGACTTTGGACTTGGACTTTTGAGTTAATGCTGGAATGAGTTAAGACTTTGGGGGACTATTGGAAGGGTATAATTGTTTTGAAATGTGAGGGCATGGGATTTGAGAGGGACTACAGGTGGAATGATATGATTTAACTGTGTCCCCACCAAAATCTCATCTTGAATTATAGTTCCTATAATCCCCACTTGTCACGGGAGGGATCCTGTGGGAGATAATTGAATGATGCAGGAGGTTACCCTTATGCTGTTCTTGTGATAATGAGTGATTTCTCATGAGATCTAATGGTTTCATAAGAGGCTTTTCCCCTTTTTGCTTGGCACTTCTCCTTCATGCTATCATGTGAAGAAGGTTGTTTTTGGTTCCCCTTCTGCCATGATTGTAGGTTTCCCGAGGCCTCCTAGGTCATGTGGAGCTGTGAGTTAATTAAACTTCTTTCCTTTAGAAATTACTAGTCTTGGGCAGTTTTTTATAGCAGCATGAAAATGGACAAATACACCTGGCTAGGCAGATGAAGAGTAAGATCAAGCATCCACTCTATTTCCTGGAATATCAGAGGCTCAGGTGCCGGACCACTGGTCAGAAAGCCTGGAAGCTACTCTTCTCTTATGAGATGTCCATGGTGATTTATTTCTTCCTCACCCACACATCTATCCAAATGCTTTTAAACCTTAATACACTGACTTCATTATAACTTGAACTTCTACTCATCTTATATTGACCTGACTAAATTCCCTCTCATTCACAAAGTGTCATCTTTCATCAACTGCCTGATGAATGATGATTTTTGAGAATTACCAATAGTCTGGGAATTCTGCTGCTTACCTGGGAGAAAGGGGTCTCTGTCTAAGAAGTAGTGAACAATATTTGGATGGAGCTGGTGTTAGTACCAGGCCCTTGCTAGGAAGAAGCAAATCTGTGGCTCTTTCCTGCAATACAAAAAAAACAAAAAAAGGTTTTTTTAAGGAAATAGTTTCATTGATATGCAATTTATATATCATAATGTTCACCTATTTAAAATGTACAATTCAGTCAATGATTTTAGTATATCTACAGAGTTTTACAGAGGAAGGAATTCAAATGCTTCAGGAAGAGTGGAGTTGACATTTAAGACCTACTCACCCACACCAAGGGGTTCAGACAACATACGTTTCCCCAATACTTTGTGAAATACTTTGTGAAGGGAATCCTAGTATCCCTGGAGAGCTTGGTGATAGTGATTGTGCTTCTCTGTAGGCCAAACTTTAGAGAGTGAGAACCACATCCAGCCACTCAACTGGAAAATCTAAATGCAACAGGAGTAATTGGATCCTGGGGTGCCCAAGTGGCAGCACTCAACCAGCAAGGACAAGGCAACCACAGTTACTCTAGTGCTCAGTAGAGTCACAGCAGCATCAGAAGACTGACGCACAGACCTATAGCACTAGCTAATTGATCATGGTGTTCCTGGAAGGGAAACACATCGGAAGCCTACTACATTTTTACTTGGTCTGTATAAGCAGAAAAATTCTGGGTCCAGTGAGCAAAAGTCTAACTTGAATCATAAAGACAGAGTTACTGACCTCAATTCCCGGATTTGAGCCAGGTTGCAGACCGAGAATCCCTTGAATAAAGGAGAGGATAGGTTCACTCGAGAAAGGACCCTGGTACACTACCAAAAATGTATATTGTTAATCTTTCTCCCAGCCTTCCCCAAAGAGACCCACGGCCTTTTACTACGTAACTATGCGTTGAAAAAAAGGAAATAATCAGACTTTTCAGGGATTTTTGGTCACTGGCTCTAAACTTATACTGATTTCAGGATATCCAAAACATTACAACGGCTCTCCAGTCAGAATAGGGCTTTATAAAGATCAGGTGATTATAATAGTTTTAGCTTAGGTCCATCTTAAACTAAAGTGGGTCCTTGAGTGGTCACTAACTGGGTCCCTGAACCCATCCTGTGATCTCTTCCCCAGCTACCGAATGCATAATTGGAATAGACTCACTTAGAAGTTAGCAAAATTCCAAAATTCATTCCTTGATCCGTAAGATGATGGCTACTATTGTGGGAAAGGCCAAGAGGAAGTCATTAGAACTACCTGTACCTAGGAAAACAGTAAATCAAATGCAATACTGCACTCCCGGAGGGATTTCAGTGGTTACTGCCATCACCAAGGACTTGAAAAATGCAAGGGTGTTGATTCCTATCACATCCCCATTCAATTCTCCTACTTGTCCCTGTTCAAAAGACAGATGGATCTTGGAGAATGACAGTGGATTATCATAAGCTTAACCAAGTGGTGACTCCAAATGCATCAACTGTACCAGATATGGATTTATTGTTTGAGTAAATTAACACATGACCTGCTACCTGACATGTAGCTATTGATTTGGCAAATGCGTTTTTCTCCATCTATGTTCACAAAACCTACTAGAAGTAATTAACTTTCAGCTGGAAAGGCAAGAAACACTTCACTGTCCGACTTCAGGGGTCTATACAGCCCTCCAGCTCTATGGCATAATTTAGTTCACAAGGATCTTGATCATCTTTCCCTTCCATAAGATATTACACTAGTCCATTACATTGATGACATTAGGTTAATCGGACCTAATAAGCTAGATGTAGCAGCTTCTCTACACTAACTGACAAGACATTTGCATGTCAGAGAATGGTAAATAAATTTAGAATCCTTCTACCTCGGTGAAATTTCTAGGGCCCCAGTCATGTGGAACATATTGAGATATTCCTTTTAAGGTAAAAGATAAGTTGTTGAATCTGGTCCCTCCTACAACCAAGAATGAGGCGCAACATCTACTGGGCCTATTGGGATTTTGAATAAATTGTATTTCCCAATTGGGTGTGTGACTTCTACCCATTTACTGAATGACCTGAAAAGCTTTTAGTTTTGATTGGTGCTCAGAAAAAGAGAAAAGCTCTGCAACAAGTCCAATCTGCTGTACATGTTGCTCTGCTACTTGAGCCATACAGTCCAGCAGATTCAGTGGTATTTGAAGTGTTAGTAGCATGTAAGTATGTAGTTTGGAGCCTCTGACAGGATCTTATAGGTGACCTGCAGCACAGGCCTTCAGAATTTTGTAGCAAGGTCCTACCATCATCCCCAAATAACTACTCTCATTTCGAGAGAAAGCCCTTGGCCTGATAACAGACCTTGGTAGTAACTGAATTTCTGACGGTGAGCCATCAAGTTACCATATGATCTGAGCTGCCCATCATGAGCTGGGTATTATCTGACCCAACAAGCCATAAAGTTGGGCATGTACAGCAGCACTCCATATCAAATGGAAGTGGTATATATGTGATGGATCCTGAATAGGCCGTGAAAGCACAAGTAAGTTACATGAAGAAGTGGCTCAAATGCCCATGCTTCCTACTCCTGCTACACTGCCTTCTCTCTCCCAGCATGCACCTGTGGCCTCATGAGGTATTTCCTACAATTAGTTGATAAAGGAAGAGAAGACTCAGGCCTGGCTTATAAATGGTTCTGCATGATATATAGGCACCACTAAAAAGTGGATACTATAACACTACAGCTACTCTCTGGCACATCCCTGAAGGGCTGTAGTAAAGATTAATCTTCACAGTGGGAAGAATTTCAGGTAGTACACCTGGTTATGCACTTTTATTGGAAGGGGAAAGGATTAAATGTGTGATTATACACTGACTCATACACTGTAGCTAATGGTTTAGTAGGAGCATCAGGGACTTGGAAGGAATAAGACTGGAAAACGTAACAAATGGCTGGGCACAGTGGCTCACGGCTGTAATCCTAGCAGTTTGGGAGGCCGAGGCATGTGGTCACCTGAGGTCAGGATTTCGAGACCAGCCTGGCCAACATGGCAAAACCCTGTCTCTACTAAAAAAATACAAAAATTAAAAGTGGGCAAAGGATATGAATAGACATTTCTCAAAAGAAGACATTCATACAGCCAACAAACACATGAAAAAATGCTCATCATCACTGGCCATCAGAGAAATGCAAATCAAAACCACAATGAGATACCATCTCACACCAGTTAGAATGGCGATCATTCAAAAGTCAGGAAACAACAGGTGCTGGAGAGGATGCAGAGAAATAGGAACACTTTTACACTGTTGGTGGGATTGTAAACTAGTTCAACCATTATGGAAAACAGTATGGCGATTCCTCAAGGATCTAGAACTAGATGTACCATATGACCCAGCCATCCCATTACTGGGTATATACCCAAAGGATTATAAATTATGCTGCTATAAAGACACATGCACACGTATGTTTATTGCAGCACTATTCACAATAGCAAAGACTTGGAATCAACCCAAATGTCCATCAGTGACAGATTGGATTAAGAAAATGTGGCATATATACACCATGGAATACTATGCAGCCATAAAAAAGGATGAGTTTGTGTCCTTTGTAGGGACATGGATGCAGCTGGAATCCATCATTCTTAGCAAACTATCACAAGAACAGAAAACCAAACACCGCATGTTCTCACTCATAGGTGGGAACTGAACAATGAGATCACTTGGACTCGGGAAGGGGAACATCACACACCGGGGCCTATCATGGGGAGGGGGCGGGGGGAGGGATTGCATTGGGAGTTATACCTGATGTAAATGACGAGTTGATGGGTGCAGCACACCAACAAGGCACAAGTATACATATGTAACAAACCTGCACGTTATGCACATGTACCCTACAACTTACAGTATAATAATAATAAATAAATTTAAAAAAAAAATTAAAAAATAAGTTATGTTATTAAATGAACTTACATTTACTACTGTTATAGCTTGTTCAACTGACATTTCTATCATTATGTAATGCCTCTCTTTATTGCTGGTAATCTCTTTGCTCTGATGTTACTTTATCCGATATTAAATTACTCAGCTATCTTTTAAAAAAAAAAAAAAATACAAAAATTAGCTAGGCATGGTGGCATGTGCCTGTAGTCCCAGCTACTTGGGAGGCTGAGGCAGGAGAATCGCTTGAATCCAGTAGGCAGATTCAAGTGACAGAACAAGACTCTGTCTAAAAAAAAAAAAAGAAAAAGAAAAGAAAACTGGTAACAAATACATTTGGAGAAGAGGTATGTGGATAACCCTCTTTTAAATGGGCAAAAATTATACAGACATTTGTGTCCTTGTGAATACTCACCAAAGGATGACATCAGAAGAGGAATATTTTAATAATCAAGTGTCTGGGATTACTCATTCCATGGGTACCAGTAAGCTTCCTTCCCCACTCACCCCTGTCATTGCCCAATGGACTCATGAGCAAAGTGGCCCTGATGGCAGGATGGATGTTATGCATGGGCTTAGCAACATGCACTTCTATTCAGCAAGGACGACCTGGCTGTAGCCACTGATTAGTGCCCAATATGCCAGTAGCGGAGACCAACACTGAATCCTTGATATGGCACCATTCCCCAAAGTAATCAGCCAGCTATCTGGTGGCAAGCTTATTACATTTGACCACTTTAATCATAGAAAGGGAAGTGTCTTATCCTTACTGAAATATGCACTTACTCTGTATATATATTTGCTTTCCCTACACAAAAAGGTTCTGCCAAAAATACAATCCACGAATTTACAGAATGAATGATGCACTGTAATAGTATTCCATACAGCATTGCTTCTGATTAAGGAACGCACTTCACAGAAAAAGAGATAAAGCAATAAGCCCATGCCCATGGAATTCACTGGTCTCACCATGTTCCCCACCATCATGAAGTGGCTGGCTTGATAGAGTGGCTTGATAGACACGGTTACAGTGTCAGCTATGTGGTAATGCCTTGCAGGTTGGGGCTAGGTTTTCCAGAAGGCTGTATATGTTGAGTCAGTATCTAATATATGATGCTGTTTCTCTGATAGCTGGGATTTATAGATCCAGGAATCAAGGTGGGAAAATGGGAATGAGACCACTTCCTCTTACCCCTAGTGACCCACTAGCAACTTTTCTGCTCCATGTTTTCGTGACTTTATGCTCTGCTGTCCTAGAAGTTTAAGTTCCAGATGGAGAACTACTTCCACCAGGAAACACAATAATCCATTGAACTGTAAGTGAAGACTGCCACCTGGTCACTTTGGGCTCCTCATGCCTCTGAGTCAACAGGCAAAGAAGAGAGTTATGATATTGGCTGGGGTGATTGATCTGGATTAGGAAAGGGTACTTGGACTACTTCTATACAATGGAGGTAAGTAAGAGTATGTCTAAATACAGGAGATCCCTTAGGGCAGTGGTACCCAACCCTTTTGGCATCAGGGAGTGGTTTTGTAGAAGACAATTTTTCCATGGATGGGGTACGGAGATGGTTTCAGAATGAAATTGTTCCACCCCAGATCATCAGGCATTAGATTCTCATAAGAAGCATGCAACCTTGATCCCTTACGTGTGCATTTCACAATATAGTACGTGCTCCTATGAAAATTTAATGGCACTGCTGATCTGACAGGAGGCAAGCTCAGGTAACAATGCTCACTCACCCATCATTCACCTTCTGCTGTGTGGCCTGAGTTCCTAACAGGCCACAGACCGGTATGGGTTCAGAGCCTGGGGGTTGAGGACCCCTGCCTTAGGGTGTCTCTTAGTATTGCCATGTCCTGTGATTATGGTCAATGGAAAACTATAACAACATTACAACTAGCCTAGACTCTTCAGGAATGAAAATTTGGGTCACTCCATTAGATAAGGACCCATGATCCACTGAGGCGCTTGCTGAAGGTAAAGGAAATAGAATGGGTAGAAGAATGAGTGGCAGAAGAAGGAGTTACAGGCATCAGCTGTGACCACATGACTAGTTATAGCAACAAGAACTGTAATTTTCATGACCATTTCCTCTTTTTATGAATATATTTGTGTGTGTCTCTCTCTCTATATATAGACACACACACATATATAAAGCAAATATCTTCATTTTCTTTCCCTTCTAATTCTTTTATCATGTAACATGAGATGTGTTGACTTTACATTGTATTTAAGTATTATTAATTTTACATTATAGTATTTGAGTTATAGGCTATCAGGAGAAGAATAGACATCACTCAGGTACTTTACCTTCCCTCCTAGGGAAGGAGTTAGTACATTTTTTATTGTATGCAGGATAATTGTGTCATGTCAGGCAGAATTATGACCTTGTTTTTGGAGATTAAGTATAGTTTAGGAAGATGTATACAGGTGTCAAGTTAACAAGGCGTTAGTTTGTGATTATTAATTTTATGTGTCAACTTGACTGGACTAAGAATTGCCCAGATAGCTGCCTAAACATTATTTCTAGGTATGTGCATGAGAATGTTTCTAGAAGAGATTAGCATTTGAATTAGTGGACTAGGTAAATAAATTTTCCCTTACCAATGTGGGCCTGAATAGAACAAAAAGGTAAAGGAATGGGTGGATTCATTTTCTTTGCGGGAGCTGGAACATCCATCTTCTCCTGTCCTAGGACATCGGCACTCCTGGAGCCTCTGGACTCAAATTGAGTTACACTACTAACTTTCCTGGTCCATCAGCTTGCAGATGACAGACCATGAGTCCTCTGGCTTCCATAATCACATGAGCCAATTCCAACAATATATTTCTATGTCTACATTAATATTGATATCTATCATTGCAAACACGCTCATCTGCCAAAGCTGAAGTATGGCACCCCTACTCAAGGAAGCAGTGTGGCTTCTACCTTCCAAATCTCATGTGAATGACCCTCATCAGCAGAACTTAAACAGTATCCAGAGTCCTGCTGGCAAGGGATTTTGGGAAATTCAGTTTCCACACTTCCAGACCTTGCAATACAATGAGACCAGAGGTGAATGGAATGAATGCTGTTTGCCAAAGACAATATCCAACATGAAACCGTTAAGGAAAAGAATCAGCATTGTTTGAAGAACAGATAGAGTGTAAAAAGTACAAGATATAGTAGGTCTCTGAGAATACAGAGGAAAAGAACCTTAGAAAAAGATGAAGGGGTTGTAGTAGATGTGAATGGCAGAGACTAGTACTCCAATCTCATTCCTGAGAGGTGAGAAGCAACACTGAAGACTATAGTAGAAATAAATTGTCCTCATTTGAAAAAAATATGAGGAGGTAGACTGAAATTCATTTAAAAAATTCACACTTAGATGTTCCTAGCAATGTTAGATAATTTCAAGTATTATAAAACAGGTCGAGAAGCATCTCAAGCAGATTTTTTAAAACTAATTTGCAAATGCAGAAAATTTATATGCTTTAAATGAATGTAAATTTACACACAAAACTTTCTATAACTGTCATCTTGATATAAAGTCTATTGTCACTAATGGTTAAAACATAGGTGTATTGAAATGAGCTAATTTTAGATTTTTCTGATGTTCTTTTGGGTTATATGTTTAGGTATCTTTCTGTCAGGTGATCTCCATTCTCAAGGATTCTCTTTTCCCTCCTTTTTCCCCAGATGACATATGCACAGGGAAAAGTATCCATGTCCTCACAATAGGACAGAGGCCAGAAAATGGCCTCTGAGCTGCATAGATCCTCATGTGCTCCACTGGAAGGTAAATTCCTTCTTTCACCCAGTTATTGGACATGCTACATCTGTGTTTACAAAGTCACTGCTGTCTCCGTTGGTTTTGGGGAGATACTGTGCAGAAATACCCCGCCGAAGTCTCTGACTTTGGTATAGCCTGCTTTCAAGAGGTCCCAGCCTTCCAAAGCTTCCTTTTCTGGACCTCCGGCCTTTTTTGGTTCACAGTTCTTTTTGCCTGACGGTTTTCCCAAACAGAAGTCTCCTAGATGCCAAACAAAGGCAATGGTAATCTTGAATCTAACTAAGGGCTCTCCGTCAAGATACCTCCCACAGGTACTTCTACTATGTCACTTGGTTGACATCATTTTTCTTTTAGACAGTGCCAAACACAGAGTTTCTCTATGTTTTTCAGTTTTCTGGTCCACTCTTTAAAAAGTGAGACACTAGGCTTTCTGCTTAGGACTTTTTTTTAACTTTCCATTTTTATTGTGTACCTTTCCATGCCTCTTTGAGATCTGACCATAGGGCAGGGATGAAGAATGAAGAGAAAAGAACAAATAGAAACATTTAACAACAACTTGGTCCTTCTCAAACCTTCCTCTTTCCTATTTTCTGGAATTTTCCGACACTAAAGCAAACTTCACTCTCTATTTTGGTGCAGAGTAAAACAGTGATCAGATTTGCAAAATCTACTCTGATATCTAAAAGGAAGATTTGGAATTTATGGAATGCAACAAAGCCTACCTTTCAAAATTAGTGTGTCATTATATAGACTGTGTTTTAAATTTAAAACTCAAAGCTGAATAATCACTTTTTAAAAATCTTTAGGCCCTTCTCTACCCACGAGCAATGATGATTGTCAGTGGGTGTGAGAGCTGTGAGAAACCTAAGAAAAAATATATGGCTTAAATATCTCAAAAATTGTTCCTGTACATGCTCAAAGGAACAAAACTACAATTAGACTTGTCCTATACAAAATGGAAGAAAGTGGAACTATAAATAATATTGTGAGATAAAATATCATAATTCGTGAATTCCATATGAAGTCAATAGTAAAGTATGATCAACTATACAAGAGGTCAGAAAATATACAATTCATATTCTCCTCCTGAAAAACTCAAAATCACTGAGTGACAGACTAATTTATTAATTTAAATTTCAGTATGAGAAAGTAGCTTTAAGAAGATTCTCATTAGCATTCTATTCCAATGAAATGCTTTAACTTAAGTGTAATTGTTTCATAAACAAAATATTATTGAATTCAAATAAAAACTATTCTTAAAAATATATATAACATAAAAATATAATTTAATAACAAAAAGAACTCAAGTATGTAGGCCTAGATTTTATTTTCAAGGTTATTAAGTAGTAGTGGTAGACATAACAAAATTACTAAATTTCTTATTTTACATAATAAATAAAGTCTTTATATTGTTCTTTCCCTATATTATACTTTTCTCTTTGTAACAAAATTATGATGATAACATGAGCTCGTGAAAACAGGTTAAATAAAATGTTGGGTGAGAAAAATAGCTTATTTTATTTCATCACATCCTGAATAAACTTCTGCTAATTACTAGCAGTTTCTTCTTGCCTTGACTTTCTAATTATTTTGTTTTTAAATTATATCAGAAGAGAAAATGTAGGTTCTTTTTTGTAATTAAAAGTTCGAACTTAAAACAGAATTTAACATCAATGTTTGTGAACTTTTAAATACTGTAGTGAACTTTCAAATACATGGGACAACATGAAAACAAATAAAACATAGTTTATATCACAATAAGAAAAAATAAATATTAATAATGTTAATATGGCATACAAAATAATAATAAACAAAAAACATCACCCACAGCTCTTGAACTAGTTAAATCCTCATATGCAAAGCTTTGCAGATTAGGATAGAACAATTCAATTCTATGCTACTTCCAATAACTGCAATGACAAAGAATAAAAATGAAAGGTAGATCAAAGAGTTATCTGGCAAAAACAAAATAATAGGAAACAGTCCTAGAGGAGTCAATGAAAAAGCCTACATTCATAGGAAACCTCGCAACTTTAAAGATATACATTATCAAGCAAAAATTAACAAAACAATAAAATAAAATAAAATAAGAATAAAAGAAAAAATATCTTAAAAGAAAAAATAAATGTATTAAATCAGGAAAAAATAGAATAAATGAACCCATGAATTATTGGCAATAAAATTAAGTCAGACAGGTTCCTTAAAAATCTGATTAAGGAAAAGAAGACAAATAAATAGAATTAGAAAGAGAAAGGGTAGAGACAGCAAATAGAATAAAATGTATAAGAGATTACAATGCAAGACTATGTAATTCTAATAAATATGTAAACTCTGAAAAGGAAGATGTTCTTGAAAGATATAAACTAGCAATAAAAATGTATAAAAATTAGAAAAACATGAATTGAATAAGAACCACTGGCATAATGGAAAACTTTTCAAAAAATTACTCCAAATTCTCCAGGGATTGCTTTACTAGTGAATTGTTTGAAACTTTAAAGGAACTAGTAAATTCAGTTCTTTATAATTTGTTCCAGAACATAGGGGAAAAAAAAAAAAACATGGAAAGCAATCAAATCTATTACATAAATCGAGGATAATTCTGACAGCAAAATCTGACAAACATTACAGAAAAAAATTCTGCTAAATACAGATCTCTCGTAAATGTAGATTCACAGATGAATCAATATTTGGAAATATATATGCCTGGCATTTATTAGCTACCCAATTAATGTCTCCTACATCACTAAAGAAAGCAAGAGTATCAGAATGAATTTTCTCAGCTTCCTGACCTGACATCTACATATTTGATTCACATATGAATCTATCCTCATCTCATTTCCATTTCAGAGGGAAAAATGTATTTTCTTTGTGCAAAAATAAAAACTTCCAACTATGCTTTGGACCCCAATCTACAGGCAAATAAGGATCCCTGCTCTGTCAGTTACTTCTTCGTGACTTTCTCTTAAGCCTCTTTCACTCTATTGATTATTTCCTTTCAGCTATTGAAAAATTATCCCTCAGTTCCACATCCTCCTCATTCATGACTGACTTAGTGAGCACTTACAAAGCATCAGATGGACTTAAGAGTCATAACCAGATAAAATACACTCCTTGACTTCAATAATCTTTCCCTCAGAGGAAACCAGCTAAGTCCACCAATTGCAGGGCAAGATGGTTAAGTGTTAAAATGTGGCTGTGCTCAGGTACCACTGGAGCTAATGAAAGAAGGGTTTGGGAAGTCTTCCTCTCTAGTCAGTGCCACGTCTTTATTCTTTCCTCCATTGATTATCTTCTAAAAAACAGTAGATTCCATTTGTCATCTCAATTCTTTACCTCCCATTAATCCTTCCTTCCACTGCTCTCAGAAATTCCCTGAAACTCCCTTGCCAGAGTCAAAAATAATTTTGTGTTGAAAATCCAATGATATTTTATTCCATTGATGTTTTCCTTCCTTGTTGCATTTTATACTATAGATCATTACCTCCTTGAGACTTCCATAACTACAAGCACTTCTGCTTTTATTTCTTCCACTTTGGCCATTCTTACTCTTTTTGACAGATTCCTATTCTTCCACATAGCTCTTTATTATGGGTGAACTGTGCTGTCCAGGAACACTGGCTGCTTTCATTTTCTCAATCTGCACACACTCTCTCAATACACATTCCCTCTCATCAAGTTTCATGGTTCCATCCACTACCCAAATGTGGCTTCTCAGTCCCTATCTACAGTCCAGATTCAAAACTACAGCCCTCTACTGAATTTCTCCAAATGAATGCCTAATTGGTATCTCAAAGACATGTCCAAAATGAACTTAGTATCTTTTCAAATCTTGCTGCTCTCTACGCGTTCTACCACAATGTAAAGCATCACCGTGTACTCCACTGGTCAAACTGTCCTCTGTTCCCTTCTCTAGTCCACTCCCCAATCAATCTTGGACATCAGGTCCAAGTCTCTGTACTTGTTTGTGTCTTTTGAATTTGTCACCTCTCTACCATGATATCCTCAGGTTCAGGCCATCAGTAATTATTACTTGTATTACCACAAAAGCTGTGTACATTGTGTCCTTGTACATTAGCATCCTGCTAATATACCTTTTTAAAAATTTTCCACTAGGAATATATTTTAAAGGACAAATCTGCTAACTAAGGTCACTCCCTATGTGTAAATTTCTTCAATAATACTTCCAGATTTTTAGCAAATTATACAAGGCCCTCATGACATCACTCCTATGTCCCTCCTGTCTCATCTCCTGTGGTTGATAGTTTTGTGGCTATGGTTTTTATTTCTTAGCCCACAGTAGGTATATGTTTTGACCAGAGTTGGAAAACCAAAGTCTACATGCACATGAATGCCCTCAGCTAACTCCCATCTGTTCTCTTCACTCTCCTTGTGACTATGTCAATCACTTTTTTACATAAAAACTGTCATTTCCCACTCCTCCCCCAGATTATTTACAGGTTCTGATTTCTCTTAGTAGTGAGATACTAGTGGCCCTTTATCAGCTGGTTCTATCTCTACACCGTCAGTAAACACTCTTCTCTAAGTATTCTGTACTTCAGGTACACTGGACACGCCTAATTTGTAATATATTGCAAGGCAGTTAGATGTTCTCTAAAAACTTGAAAATTTGTTTCCAATTAAGGATTCAAATATTAAAATCAATATAAAATGAATAAGAAAACATACAAAATCAACATAAAACCAGAAATACATTTCATTATTAACTTCTTGGAATAATGGAATGACCTTTTAGTTTTTGTTCTTTTTAGAGACAGGGTCTTGCTCTGTCACCCAAGCTGGAGATGGGAGTGGGGAGCTATTTGGAAGAGGGGAAGCAAGAGGACATAAGTTTGGCCATAAACATTTTATAAGGAGAGAGTGTCCTGTGGGCCAGGATGTCACTGACATAGGGACACACTCTTCATGTTATCACGGTGAAAGGCTCACATGCATTCTGCATTTAAAGCAGATGACCCTCCTCTGATCTCACAAAGCAATTTTTGATCATCCTAGTCTTTCACATGGGGACAGACTTCTCTGTATAGGATGACACAAAAGTTTTGGGCAAATAAATTAGATTTATCATAGTAGATAAATAAATTGGTATTCTATTTCCTTATATTGTGTTTTGTGAGTGAGGTTTGCTGGTCTGCATTTATGTTACCCATTCTTTTAAATCTGGAACACTAAAGAGACTGAATGATTAAGTCCGCAGGGCTGAGTATAGACTGAAATGTACTGAATTCGCCAGGAAAAACAAACAAACCGATAAAATACTATGAAGGACTTGGATGGCCTTTCCAGGTGACACTTCCTTTGTCTCACTCTGAGTCTGTGTACACATTGCCCTCTGTCAGCAGAAATGTGATCTTCTCTGAATCTTTCCTCTCCCAGGGCTCAGTCGCTGCCTGGTGTACTCTCACACCACTTTCTTATTGCCTTTTCTCCCTTTATCTTGCAATTACTTGTTTATATGTCTGTGAACTCCCGTGCCTGGCACATACTAGATACTCATAAATGTTCATTCAATCAACTAACTCACATCCTGGTCTTTGGTACAATTCTTTTCCCTTTATTTTCCTTTAATTATTAGACTGAACACGAAACAAGGTGCTTTCTTGGGAACCAAGGCTGATGCTAGTATCAAATAAGACTTTTTCAATTCACTGCATCTACTCATTTATCTTCCAATTATTTTCAGCCTCAGTTAAGCACAGCAGCCTCTATGGCATGGTTACTTAACTCTTCTTGCCATAGGATCTAGATGTGACTATAATTTTTGTTTGTTTGTTTTGGTTTGGTGTGATTTGTAGCCATAATACCACTGGGCTCACCCTCATGTACCATTTTGTCTTTCAGCAAAGTAGCCATTTAATATATAATAGAGGAAGGCTTTGAGTTCTAAAAGGTCTTGACTGTGTAAAATACTCTTGTAACCTGCAGCTTATAGAATCAGGGCATGTCCTAATGGTTCAGTAGTTTAAGAGGTGTTTGAATTATTAGGTGAGGGAAGTCACTGTAGCAGTTAAGCAAAATAACTAAATACATCTGAAGCTATATAATTTAATGTATTAGGAGCAGATCTTTTGAAAATTTCCAGAAAGTTATCCAATATCCTATTGACCAGCATTTTAAGACAAATTTTATAGCTCAAACCCTCAACTTAAGTGCCTATGTCGTCTACTGAGGGAGAAAGAAATGGCATAATGGTAAATCTAGCCATAGAAAAAGAGCTGTTTTTTTGGTGCGCTATTGTTTCCCAGCAAGTATTGTAATTGAGAAGAAACTTCCCTTAAATGTGCTAAATCAATTAATTACCCCCACACACTTGCTTTAACATCCTGCACTATTGAAACAACTTCCAGATGTCACATTTGCTAATAATTCTTTGTTCATCATGTTTCAGTAAGTCTACTGTATTACTGCAGCTAGGAACGAAGAGAGGCACAGAACCGTGGCCCTTTGATATTTTAATCACTCTGCTGATCAGCTATATCTTGGCATGGACACAAACTAATTTGCTATCTTGGGTAAATAATTTACTCATTTCTACCTTCCTCGTCTGTAAAAAATGGGAGTAGTGATTGGTGGTGCTGAGGAAGCATTAACAAAAATGGATATAAGGAATTTAGTGTTTTGCAAAGAACTACACGTGCTTAGTAGTAACCATAGTTTGATGTTCCTCATGTTCTTGCATAAGGAGGACCTCATTAACTCATTTTCCCATTGAGAAAGTGTGTATGGCAACATTGTGCTCTGTTTGCTATTAAATGCAGTCTCTTTTTGTTTAGAGTCAAATGCTTGTTTTATTTTAGCACATTTTAAAAAAATGTTATTCTAACATACTCAACAAATTAGATTTCTGAAGTCCACTGTTGTGAAGAATCTGAATAACATCATGTTTACCCTAATAGTAAGTTTTATTCATTAAATGCCATTTTACAACATGAAGAGATACATTTGGACTTGTTTTGCTGCTTTAAATTTTTTAGAACCTTTAAAATCACATCATCATTAGTTGAACTTATTCTTAAGTTTTGGACATTCTACTAACATAAAAGCATAAGGCAAATTTGCTTTCAATAATTTTCTTCAAGCTTTGTATTATATTAGAAATAACTAATTTATAGAAAATCTTTTATTGGATTGGTGGTGAGAATAAACACATAGTTCTCAGTGACTTTTATTATTTATTATAAAGTAATTTGGCAGGGTGTTGTGTAGGCAA
Source organism: Theropithecus gelada (assembly GCF_003255815.1). Lineage (NCBI taxonomy): Eukaryota > Metazoa > Chordata > Mammalia > Primates > Cercopithecidae > Theropithecus > Theropithecus gelada. Next base: position 151,505,748 of record NC_037671.1, read on the forward strand.
CTAAACGAAATGAAAGATTAATCAGAACTACCAATCTTTTTCTGATTTGCAGAGTAACAGAAAACAGCAGCCCAGCCCTGTTTTACTCCCCGAAGGTTTAGTTCAGTATGTGCCAGTGATGGAAAACATCGTCCGCCTATAAAGCAACAATTAGGGCTGGTTTCCATTGACTCAATCAGTTAAATGTAAAAATACAAAAGACCAATATAAAATAAGCCCTCTTCTGTGAGGCTTCACATGCCAGAAACATGAACACCCTTCGATATGTGTTACTCCTGCTATTTACCAATGCTCCAGTGGAATTTTTAGGTTTAAAAGTTCATATTTTAATTGCAGAATTGAATACATAAGGGTAAAAATCAGCAAGTTTTTTTTTCCCTCCGTTATAGTAGAGTTTAGGGAAAAAGACATGGCTGGAAGAAAAGAGACCTAAACTCACTTTTTTGATAAGGCTATAGTCAAAGTAAAGCTAACAGATAAATTATTGAGCTTCTTGGTGTATTTGTTTTCTTACATGTGCCTTCTATTAATGCATATAAAATATTAGAAAAAGTGCAGCCTACTCAAATTTGCCAGCATTCTTGGAAAGAAGCACTTTACTCAGAAATATTTTTTGAAAGAGGCCTTATTAACATATACACAGCTCTCCATGTATTTTGATGACAGGGAAGTCGAAGTTATTTGTGTTAACATCTAACTATACAAGGTAGAACCTTAAAAATCAACTAGAAAGAAATGTTAGAGAACAATTTCTGGCTTGAGAAAGATGTGAAATTAAGATGTTTTCTGGAAAAAGGCTAAGATGATTACAACAGCTCTAGGTCATGAAATGCTACTGTACATTCACTAATAATCAAGTATTTATTATTTACATACACATACATTTTGAGTTATATAGAGTGAATTTAGTTTAAATGAATGTCTGAGATATATAGAATGAATTTAGGCTAAATATAGGAAATATCTACCTGGCATTGAAGGTAGAGAATTGACAGTAATCACTAACATAGTTGTCTTCAGTTATAGCAAATAATATTGTGGCGTATTAGCTACGTTTCTGCTTGAGAGGAAGGGAGGTAACTGGTGGTGCTTAAAGAGTTTTTTAATTTAGCTCTTCTTTAAAAGTGTACGAAGAAGTCATTACATTAATAAGATGTTGCTGTTGTTATCGGTCACTTTGTTAATAACCTTTCAACCAGTTTGATGTGTTCCAAAAAGATCAAACATTTTTACAATTGCCTCAGAGGATGTGAAAAGTATTTAATTCCTATAAATGCTTCTTCTTCTAAAATTTTGCAAAAACTGATATATTATTAAATTAGCACAATTCTGCATCACTTGCTCCCTGATGACATAAGGGCCTTTGCTTCAGATTGGTAGGAATACGTATAGTTTTTCATTATTCTTGGTGGGTAGAATAAAATAAAAGCTTCACGTCTCTGGGTTCTCTGCCCTAGGCCTGGTGTCATGAGTATTTGTCCAGTTTTATTCCAAAACAAGAAATTAAAAGTGAAAGAGGGAAAATTTCCATTCTGGTTAGAATGAGAGTAGGGATGAAACAGAGAATGACCAGGCTTCCTGCTGAACCTCCATAATTTATGGAATAAGAGTTAACACTTCTTAATGAGCTGATGATTACCAGGCCTTTAGCCATCTGGCTCTGCTTATGTCTCTCACCTCATCTTCAGTCCCTTTTCTAGTGTTTCTACCCTCTCAGCATACCAAACTACTTTCAATCTCCTCAGCGTTACATCCTTTCATCTAAGAATCTTTTAAGTATGACTTCTTCTGCCCAGGACGTGCTTTCCTCTATTCAGGCAGTAACTAACTTCAGCATGATTTTCTTCTAAGAATCTTGAGTTAGCTGGTTTTCTTTACTTGTATTCTCATTATGTTACCTACTGTAGATTGGTGTGTTCAAATTCTAGCTCATTGTTCTGTAATGGGCTTTCATGCAATGCAGCATCTTTTTCTAGAAAGTTCTTTGTATCTAAGATTTTGGATAAAAATTAGATTCTGTCACTTAGATGCGTCTGTGGAAGATATGTAAGAAAGTGAGATGGGATCATCTTTTCACACCTTTCAGCTATTTCTACTGGCTCACAAGGTGATAGAGACATAAAACTTTTCTACCATAGCAAGCTAGTTGCAAGGGGCAACAATGATATATTTGTATTAGACCACAGTTATGAAAAGGTGGAGTTCTTGTGTTCAATAATTATAGTGGCAGCTCAAACAAAAGTCCATTAAGGTAATTATTTCATATTATGTAGAGGAAAAAGTGACACGGTTTTTCATTATGTCCTATAGTTTCTAACAATCATGTTTGTCATTATCATAGCAATATTTTAATCAAACTCTGTAGAAACTTTATGTTGCAAATTTAAGAACAGTAGGTAGAAGGTAAATTGATGAAACATAAGTTAATCCAAGGTAGAACTATTAAACACAGATCATCTTTGTCATTTGCATCTCTAGGCAAGCCTCAATATAAGGTTATCTATGACACTGTTTTACAAGCATTACTTTGACATTTGCAAAAGAAACTCTATCATTCTATCTCGTATAACATTATTCAGATTCTCAACTACACGAGAGGAAATAGCAGTTAAATATTGATATGTTTTGGCTATGTCCCTACCCGAAGCACATCTTGAATCGTAGCTCCCACAATCTTCATGTGTCATGGAAGGGACCCTGTGGGAGGTAGCTGAATCACGGGGATGGGTTTTTCCTGTGCTGTTCTTGTGATAGTGAATAAGTCTCACAGGATCCGATGGTTTTATAAGGGGCAGTTCCCTTGTGCACACTCTCTTGCCTGCCACGATGTAAGATGTGATTTTGCTCCTCCTTCTCCTTCTGCCATGATTGTGAGGCCTCCCCAGCCATGGAACTGTGAATCAATTAAACCTCTTTTTCTTGATAACTTACCTAGTCGTGGGTATGTCCTTATAGCAGTGTGAGCATGGACTACTACAAATATTGTTTTGCACTTCTATCTGTGTGAAAAAAGAAAATGAAAACAACTTGTATCACCAAAACCATTTCATAATAACTCCCCATTACCTTAAGTACTAGACAAGGTAGTATCTTAATTTTCCCATTTTTTTTCTGAGACTAAGCTCTATAAAAACTGAACACAATCAATTATTCAGTGCTAATATAAACAAATTAATAGAAGGTACTCAGAAAGTGACAGGAGAAATTAAGAGTGTGCTGTCATAAAAGGTAGAAGCAAAACAAAAGGCAAATGTATATAAGGGGATTGGAAATGATAACAGGTTAAGTCATTGAACAACCAACAAGGTGATTTTGGGGGTATGACGGTGGAAGCAAGCAGATGGTCTAACCCTTGAAGTCATAAGTTAACTTCGAAGCGCTGTTTGGAAAGGGTGTGGCTATCATAAATTTGAAAATTATTACATAAGTTCATTTGATTACACATTAGGATCCATCATGCTGTGAACTCTTAAATTTCTCTAACCACTGTCCTGTCGTGCTCTTATTTTGAAGGGCTAATTTCTTCATGATCATTTAGCTCCCCACTAAAATCCTACTTCTGCAAGGTATCTCCTGAATACCTCTAAATAAAAGGATTCTATCCCTTCTTTCCTTTAATACATTGTTGCACTCTTTCTGAGGTCAACATTAGTAATAGTCTGTTGTATGCAGTTACTTAACTACAGCACTCTGTAGTCCCCTGCCTCAATGCTGATGGTAGCATTATGCATTTAGATGATTCCCTGTGAACCTTTATTGAATGAATGAAAGACCTGGTACAGTTTGCCAGAGCAGATATAGTGAAGCACATCCTAGAAAACAAAGCCCCATAATAAGAGTAAGAGAAATGAGTCTCAGCTCAGCCAGTAGCTGGCTTAGTAACTAAGGCAGTCACTAAGGCCTTTAGCACCTTGATTTCCTCATCTGTAAAGAGATCTCTAAAGCCTCATCCAATTTAAATGCTCTTGTAAAATCTGGATGCTATCATATACTGGAAAAATACCTACTTGAGTAGGCATCACCAGTACATAAGTAGGTATAGAAATAAACAATAATGTGGTAGTTAAAGGAAACCCACAGAATTATATATTTACTTCTTTAGTTTGTACACATAGAAAGGGTGCCATAAGATATTCTTTTGTATGGAACATAATTCTGAAAACAAAAATGCTACATGAACTGTAAAACTCCTTTAACTAAAAGTGTTTCATATATCCTAAAAAGATACAGAAACCCAAAAGAGAAGACCATGTTAATGGTATGTAAACTGATGGTAGGAAAGGATTAATGGCATGCAATCTTCTTTAATGAACATTTTGTGTCATGACATAAGGAGGTGTCATTTCACCAAAGGAAAACAGAGGTTACAATCTAATTCCTCTGTTAATGGTAGCTGGTTATGATTTTTTTTGTTATAACCTGGTACCATCCCTACTGATGGTTATGATTTTTATATAAAAATTGATACATGTCCAGAAATATTTAACCAATCACAGCCTAAGAAGTTGAATCCTTCTTAAGCTTCAAAAAAAAAAGAATAAGATAATAAAAGAAAATGTGGGTCGTGCATGTCTATGTGTGTGTGTGCATCTGTGTGCATGCAGGAGTGTGTGTGCATGTGCACTGGTGGCAAGGACAAAATGGAGACATCTTCCTTTGATTATAAGGCTGGTGATTTTGTTACATGATAACTTTTACTTTTTAAAATACATTGTTGACTTAAAAGAAAAAGTGTTGTGAGTTAACTACAAAAATTGTGGTGTGGCTTTGAACCACTGTGAAGTCTTTGGATGTAAAGATGACATCTCGCATTTCTTTCAGCTCATGGCACCTAGTCCAGTACCTGGCATATATTAGGTGTTCAATACATGTTTATTGAATTGGGTTTCCATTTGTGAGACCCACTCACTATTGATATATTTTTATCAGGGCAGTAATCATACGAGCAATCACAAGACCATTAAATTGACACAAGGAGTATTAATTAGAAAGAAAATTTCAACATTCACAGGCCCTATTTGGCCCTTAAATTATATGATCCTTTATGATTACATGGGTCTTTATAATAATTATATGGGCCTTATCCCATATGGGCAGCTCTGACTGATAAGCCAAGGTAATCCTTTCCCCTTTCCAGGTTCTAGGATTCACCAACACCAAAATGGTTGCTATGCCATCCTTTTCCTTACTCACAATGCTTAGTCATTTGTGACATAGATGAGTGACTCCACTGCTGGCTCAGACAATATCCCGATCAGGTGGCTCATTCTCAGATTCGATACTAATTTCCGCAACCAATACTTGTGAATGTGAATACGTAAACCAGTCCCCTTTCCATTTAATGTAAACCTTTATTTTTATTAATTCCTTGAATTACCATATCTTTTTTCTGTATTCCCACCAACAGAATCATCTCAAGCATTTATGAGCTTTAGTCATCAAGTAAAATACTGACTCTATCATCACTCCACTCTCAAACTTTATGACCTTCAACTTTTAAGCCTATCATAATAGCAAAGATCATCTAACTCTTTGATCAACTCCTAGAGATATCTTAGAAATATCTGCCCTAGATTTAGAAATAAGTTGTGAATAGGAGTATAATCTAGAAAATGGAATTTTGTTTAAAAGTAAAAGTGAAGAGAGAGAGAGGGGACGACAGAGAAAGAGGAGAGGAAATGAAAAAAAGAGAAAAGAGGCAGAGATAAGGAGTTTCTACAAATTCACTGAAAAATTTGGTCAAGCTGTAATTTCAGCCACTGTAAAAGCTGACCGATTTTTCATTGAAAGCTACCAGACACTCTTCTGTTTAACAACAACACATACCATGTATTCAAGAGCAAAAGTATGCCATTCATCTAGGAAGATAAAAAGCTGTTTGTCTAATTTCTTAATATGGGAAGGAATACAAATAAAGATTCTTTATCCTCCTGTTCTTTTTCTAGGACTTTCAGCTGTTTAAGCTGAAAAATGATAGTGATGATGATGGTTATGATGCATCAATGGGAATATTGCAAATATCTCTGCCAGTAAGAAAGAAATAAAGTTTTAAAAGCTGCAGAATTTCCTACCCCAACTCAAAGATAAAGCAACATTAAAAGGCAGAGATAGGTCCTTCTATGTAGGCATAGATATCTGCATACATTTACTCGGTCTATCACGAATCCCATGTGGTTTTTCACTCCTCTGAAGTCCAGATAATGAGTCAAAGTGAATGGTACAACCAGCTGACTTAATACATTCATTCCAACTGCTGATCAAGTCCAATCAAATCAAAACAACAACAACAAAAATATTAGCCAACTGAGCTCTTTAGCTGTAATGGTTGATTGAGCAAATAATATAGCCAACAGTGCCAGCCAGCCTAAGATCTCAGCCACTCATTGGCCAGTTAAAGGAAGGCAGCCTCCTGTGACTGGCTATGTAATGGCTCTTTCTTCAGCTGCTCAGTCTATCTTGGGGTAAACCCAAAACAACTGCTGAGTTGAGAGGTTTATATGTTTTAAAGAACCTGTAATAAAATATTATATTTTGCTTAGATTTAGACCAGTGTCAAATCTTATCACTCCACTGGCTGGCTGTCACTTTTGAGTTTTCTCTGAATGTTAACTCAACATCAACAATTCAAATTTTTCAGCTGGGTTCATTTGCAGCCAAAAGGATCATGTTATTAGAACATTCAAGATACAGATTAAATTGTGTATCAAGGGCTGCCTGCCATCTTAGCAGTATGGAGGCATGTATTTTCAGGGCTGTAGCTGCTGCTTGTTTTTGTGTATGAACAGGAAATATTGGTAAAAAAAAAAATTGTGCTGTGAATGACAAGAGTAGAAATGAAAAAGTATCATTGAATGATTTTCTATAGTGATGAAGAATGAAATTTTTATCACTTTCAGCTTTGCTCTTACATCTGTTTCCTGGAAAGAAGGCATTCAGTGCCAGTAACAAGTATGCTAATTACAATTTGGGCCATAGCTTCAAAATCTTTAAGTAAATGCTGAATGCTTTAGTTCAGTCAGGAAATTTGCTAAGACACATTTCTTCTGACAGCTGCCAAGGAGAATGTCTGTTTTCAATACTTGAAAGATATACTATATTTGCACTTTTCAATAACTGCAATTTTACAGCTCCTATTGGAGTCTTGTTGAGCTCCTGACTACATTTTCAGCATTGAATGTCATAAGATAGTTCACTTAAAATAGGTTTTATTATCATTATTACTATTATTATTATTATTAGTGCCAACCATTCAATGTCTCCAGAGAGCATTTAGTTCAGAATCAAAAGAGCTAAATCTTTTGCTTTTTTATTCCATGTAAACTCAGTGTCATTGGATGACAACAGAGCTAAATGTCCAACCTACTGGTAACCCCAGTGCTCAGGTTTAAGAGCCTAGTGGGAGTACAGCCCAGCCAGCCTCATTCATTCTGGCCATCTTCATGGGCAATAATGGTCTTCATAACCAGGTCCATTCTACCAAGATCCTTATAATTTTCAGATAGTCAGAAAAATAAGCATTGCTGTACAATGATGTCTTCATTTCCTTTGCTTAAAACTGGCATAGTACTTCAATTGAAGCAACCAAGTTAGTGACAAGTAAGAAAGACTTTCCAAGTCTAAGTTTCTTGCTCATTATGCTTATTAAAAAAGTAGTATAGGCAAAAGTAGGCTTCATTTCAAAGAATCTAGCTCATTAACATATCAAAGAAGGCTTGTGTAAGTATTTTACATAAGCTTCTTTCATAGCTTGTACCTCTTCTTCCCTATGGCAATAAGGAAACCTGACTCTTGTCCATCAAGAAAAATCCAAATTTATTTACAGCTGGATGGACGTGGGCCAAGCTATGTTTTCCTTAGCATGACTTTGGGTTGTCCTTTCACTGTAGACTTGCTCAGCATATGATTTCAATATGGTTGAAATGAATGCTGACTTTCCAAAACAGGCAACAGTCTGAAAATCGTGGCAGTTTATGGGCAAATGACCTATTTTTCTGCTTGTTTAAACTGTTTAATAAAACCTCATGAGAAATACTAAAAATAGTCAATGCCTTGAGATTGTTCTTTACACATAAAACCAATTGAATTGATCTTCTTCACAGAAGGAGAGGAAGCAAATAGATACTTAATTATCCATAATTATCAACACCACCAGCAATGCCTTTGCCATTTCTATAGTCTGCGGTATGCCAGGAATTGTAATAGATACTTAAAGTGCAATATCTCACTTAATATCCATATAAATCATGTAAGGTATATCCTCTTATTCAATTTCATAGATAAGAAAACTAAGTTAGAAAAGTAATGTTGCTTGCCTTATGCTATACAACCGAAATACGGCTGAGCTGAAATTTATATCCAGGAATGTTTAACTACAAAATGTTTTCTCTTTCCAATCACTTTTCTTGGAGCAAGAAAAGTAGTAGAGGGCAGGGCAGGTTTTTCCCAGATGAATTGAGTAGCAAAAGATGTGCTTTATTATTTGATCTATCTAATCACCTGATGGCATCTGGACTTAAAATATTGATAAAATATATCACAACTGCGTAAGTCAGAAATCTTGCTTTATATGTCACATGACAGCAGAACACAAAACTCGGGTAGGTGTTTATAGATTAGAAATTCTATGAATACTTACAACTGACTTTAGACTATATCTAAGTGAACATCTGGTCCAGAACCAAAATAACAAAGAAGCTAGAGGCATTATTGTTAGAAGAAGGGACAGTAACTTAAAGAAGAATCTCAAATTTTCTCAGATTTTTGAGATAATTTTAGGCCCATTTAATGCCTGAACTACCTATAATGCCAATTATGGGGAATAATCAAGTAAATAATCAGATGTGATAGAGTTATATGCAATCAGTTGCATAATCAAGTAAATAATCAGATGTGATAGAGTTATATCATCTGATGATTTACCAGATTATCCCCCATAATTGACATAAACAGCCTATTTCCTCTTCTGAGTCATTTATTTATTTAATTACTCACTCAACACATCAACAAGTATTTCTTGAAATTACTATGTGCCATGTACAGTCCCAGGCCATGAAAAGATACAGAAAACCAAGAGTCCTTTCCCTCAAGTTCTTTCTTGTATTGAGCCAGAATCTCTTTCACTACTACTTCCAATTTGTGTACACGTTTTACCCTCAGAATTATTCAGATATGTTTTTTCAAGTAATATTACTTCAAATATCTCAAGTCACTGAATGAATGTGCCACTTTGGATGGGAGTGGGTACTTCTCCCACTGTTGGTCTATTTTTTTTTTTTTTTTACTTTCACTTTTAGAAGAGTCATCATGGGAAAACTTTGTCCTTAAGAGAAAATCTTTGGATTTGGAGAATGAGAGGAGCCATAGGGACAACAATGGGGAAGGGACACCTAACTGGTTGTTTGGGCCTGGCTCTAGTTTTGCTTTAAGGGATCACAATAAAGGGCATCCCTAATGTATTTTAGTATTGTCCTGAGACTAGGAAGCAAACAGAGGTTTTGAAGAAAGTAGTAAACACGTATTCGGCTAAAATAATCCATGTCATATCTCTCCTGAGGATCTAATTGCAGACATGAGTGGCTAGATGGCATTGAAATGCACTAAAGCAAGGGATACAGTATAGACATTTCCTGATATGATGCGGCTTCCCACTCTATACCTCTCCTAATAACTATCCTTGGAGCTTGTTCTATTTGTCTGTATATGTTATATTAGTTTGGTGCAAAAAGAATTGTGGTTTTGCCATTAAAAGTAATGCTTTTAATGGCAAAACCTGCAATTACTTCTGCACATTACTTGTAATGGTAAAAACAGCAATGACTTTTGCACCAAACTAATAAAATGTGTCACCCAAAGCTCAACTCAATAGTTATTTCTCAGTATCATTTGGAAATTGCTTCTAGGATCCCTGTGGATACCAAAGTCTGTGAATGGTTAAGTCTCATATAAAACAAGGTAATATTTGTATATAACCTACACATAACCTCCCATATACTTTAAATCAGCTCTAGATTACTTGCAATACCTAATACAATGTAAATGCTATGTAACAGTTGTAATGTTATATTTTATGTGTATTCTTTATTGTTTTACATTATTTTTTTCAATTTTTTTTACAATATTTTTGATTGGGGATTGCACAGAACTTTCAGATACAGAGGGTCAACTGTATTATATTTCTAATGTGAATAGTGGAGGCAAAGCAGAATAAGTTATTATCTAATTCTAAATATATTATGTTTAACTAATATAACCAATCCTTGCATTGTTTTTTTTTTAATTCGAATCAGTCTTTCACTCTTTTAGCCCTAAAAATATTATTAACCAGAATAGTCACACTTTTTCTTTAATTTATTATCCATAAAATTGATGAGCATAACATATATATTTTATTCACATCTTGGCTGAATAAAAAGCCAAGAACAAAGGTATGTCATTCTAATAACCATCTACCTCCAGAGGGACAGAAATCTTATAATCAATTAGATTGGACATTCAGTTGTTTTTGTCCTTACATCTGGTTAGTTTCTTCATCATATTCATAGAAGAGATAAAAATAGATGTCTGAAATTTACTTTTACTTTTTACCACACTTTCTTATTTCATGGTTTAGAAGCCCACTCAAACAAGAAAACAAGACATCTTATTTTTAGGGAAGCCATAATAAGCTAAATGATTCTGTTTTTTCTTATGGTATTCATAAATCGTTACTAATAAATAATCACATCATTACTTATGAAGAATCCAAAATAAAGGCACTGCTGTGGTATTGGTGGAAACAGCTCTTGTTCTCTGTCTCTCTCTCTCTTTCTTTCTGAAGAATCAAAACATGACAATTTCTTACTTTCCTCTCATCTCATTCATTGCAATTCTTCAGACACCACTATATTTATCAATTTAATATTTTATTTTGTCAGCGTTCTAGAATATAACTCTACCATATCAAGTAGATTCTAGAACTCTTTGATCATCACTTTGCAATTTCTCTTACTTTGATCGGCACTGAAACTACCTTTGTCATGTAGTAGTCTATGGCCATGAAGTCAGTATCCAAATAAGAATTAAGGACTGTTGAAGTCATTCCTGCCATTTCCTTGGAATACATTGAAGTCTTACTTACTGAATCTATCTACAGAGTTCAGGAAAAAAAGAGTCAAAGGGAGGAAGTTCAGGGAATCCAGAAGCAGCTGACCAGTTAGCAAAGGACAAACGGACTTTATGATTAAACTACATCATCTATCCCTCACTGTGTAAACCAGTGCAGCTCAGAAGTGTGGTCCATGGACCAGGAGCATCAGCATCTCATTAGAGTTTACTGGAAATACAGATTATCAAGTCTCTTCTCAGACCCACTGAATCAAAATCTCTGAAGATAGGGACCAGGAAATTGTGTTTTATCAGTTTTCCAGATGACTTATCCATGCTAAAGTTGTGATAACCACTCTTCTATGCCAGATTATATGGGAAGATGTCTCCAGGGCTAAACTCTCAGTATGGTTGTAGGGCTGTATGGGTAGAATAGAAAGGAAAGAAGGTAAACCCAATACATTTATTTTTTCAATAATGTTTACATAATGCTGTATGTTAACTCCCTCCTTTCACTTCTCAGATGTTTGGAATAGCAAATCTTCTAAGTGAGTTATGATACATTAGTGAATTAAATGCAAACCTGGATGAAAGTTGAGATGTACTTACTCTTTGTTCAGATAAAATCCATTCTTTTGATTTACCTTCACAAAGTTCCCATTTGCTTCTCCTGAGTAATCCACTGGAACTACTTTCTTGTCATTAAATGTTAGGATCTACCAGGAGCCAGGTCCAGTAACATGTCTTTACAATGATTCGGTTCTTGATGTCATTTCTATTACAAGATCTTGCTAAAAGCTTATTCTCCACTGCACAATCATGTGCTGATTCACTGTTCACTGAAAGTTTGAGAAAAACCAGGGATATGCTTTAAGAGACAGCAAAGCATAGTAGACAGTGCATCAGCTTTAGAGTCAGACTGTGACTCATGGTTCTGCCACTTACCAGCTATGTAATCTTAAACAACTTACTAAATTTCTGAATTTCCATTTTTTTTGTCCATTGGGTTTGTTGTGCAATACTTAATTGTTTATTTACTTATATGTCTGTCTGTGTATGGATTTATTTACATGTGCTTATCTCACTACAAACGGCTGTTGTGGTGACTAATGAAAGAATAAATATAAAATATCCAGCCCTTTGCCTGGAGCCCAGATGTTTAATAGTAGTTAATTCCCTTTTATGTTTTCTTATTTCTTCTGCTTCTGAGAATTCTTTTTACAAAGAAGTCAAAGCACTCATCTTTGGAGCAGACTGAATGTGTGCAGTAATAAGCAACCTGACCATTACAATCCAAACATAAGAGGCTTTCCACTCTAAGCCTCTGCTATCCAATATAGTGGCCTTCTGTGGCTCTTGAGGACTTCAAATGTACCTAGTTTGAATTGAGATGTACTATATGTATAAATAAATAGTGCATTTTACAGTTAATATGAAAAATGAAAGAATGTAAAATACCACACGAATACATTTTTATGATTAGGTATACATACATATTTTGATTATGTGTTAAAATTATATTTCAGATCTACCAACATAAATAAATATATTATTCATTTTACCTGTTTCCTTTATTTTTCTAAATGTGCCTACTAGAAAATTTAAAATTGTATTTGTGGCTCTCTTTATATTACTATTGAATAGCACTGTTCTAAGTTATTGGCCTTTAGACCACATTTTCCCAGCAAGTAAGTGGTTTTTTTATTTTAACTCTTCTTGTCTACTTTAAATATAGCAATGTTGGTAGACTGGAGAAAGAAAATGTGATACATATACACTATGGAATACCATGCATCCATAAAAAAGAACAAGATTATGTCTTTTGCAGGAACATGGGTGGAGCTGGAGGCCATTATCCTTAGCAAACTAATGCAGGAATAGAAAACCACATACTGAGTGTTCACTTATAACTGGGAGTTAAATGATGAGAATACATGGATATAGAAGGGAAGAATAGACACCGGGGCTTATTGGAGGGTGGCGAGTGGGAAAAGAGAGAGGATCAGGAAAAGTAACTAATAGGTACTAGCCTTAATACCTGGGTGATGAAATAATCTGTATAACAAGCTCCCATGACACAAGTTTACTTGTATAACACTTAAAAGTTCAATTAAAATAAATAAATAAATACAGCAATATTTCAATCAATGGTCTCACATTAATAATTTATCAAATATTTGTTAATAACTACAGAGAGAACAAGTCTTCAATGAACTTGCTTGCATATCGCTGTTCAAGAAATTAGAGGCATAGGCAGGGCAGATCAAATTTATGTACAGCAACTCCCTCCTCTGGTTTTTCCTAAGAGAATTGCATCCTTCCTTGCCAGTTTAATAAACATTCTACATATGAGAAAGACAGTAGGGCTAGAAGTTAAAATTATACAACTGGATGGCTGTCTACTGGTAAGCTGTCATTCTTTTTACAACCAACATTATAAGCAAGTTATTTGCTTAGGTAGTACCATATTTTAAGGCATACATTATATTAAAACTATAGATAAAATAGCCTATTTTCCCTTGCTTTCTGTCCCCAAATTAGAAATGCCCTTATCTAGCATCTTTCCCCATCTTTACCTTATTGAAACCAATATCAAGTCCTAGTTTATGCATGAAGTTTTCCCCAGTTCAGTTCAACCTCTCCGTTATTTGACATCCTATAACAGGTATTGTTTGTTATATATACATATATTACAAATAGAAAAGGCATACACATACCTGTTACATATACACATATTACATATATGTTTTTATATATATACATATATTACAAGTAGAAAAGGCATATATATGTGATATATACATATATTACATAAATAGTTGTATATACATATGTTACAAACAGAAAAGGCATATATCTAACAGCACTTGTTACAGGGTGTATATATATACCCTTCCCTAAACATGACTCTTTTTGTTACCTAATTGGTTTTTCAATGTAGATCTTATCTACCTATCCATGCTCTTAACACCTCAAGGAGATTGCCTGTATTCCTTTGTGTACCTCACAGCCTTTGTTTAAGCAGAGTAGGTAACTTTGACTGTAATGATTGATAGGAATGAAGGCAAAAAAGAGCAATATAAAAATGAATGCCTATGAATATGTGAATTACAATTACAAGGTCATTACGAACAAGAAAGATCTGTTTTGCATTTTGGCTGAAATGCGTTTTCTGCATTTCAAATTCATCAAAGCTGAAATTGAATCCATGAACTTCCTTTTTTTTAACTTGATCTTGCTTCTCTGATTCCTATTTTAGTGAGTGGTGCTACCTTCCCTTGATTCAGATATATATACCTTTGACTCACTCTCCCCTAAACTCCCTACATTTAGCCAGACTCCAGTCCTGGTGATATGCTTCAAATTCATTTTAACGATTTCAATCCTCTCTGTCAATCCCCTATCTCCATGCCTCCTGTCTTCCCCCAGCTCCCAGCCCCATCAGTGGGAAGCGTTAAAAACACAAATTTGAGCATGCCATGCTTCTGCTGAAAATCCCCATTCTTTTTCATTACTTTGGAGTAAAGTCTTAATGTTTTTACAATAACGTGGTTCATTTATAACACTTCAATGTCAACTCTCATTCCTGTTGCTCCTGACCCCAACTTTGTGTTAACATTATTTTGGTTCTCCTAATCTGCCTCTCTTTTCCCTACCTCTGGGCCTTTCCCAAGGTATTCCCTCCACAAATGCACTCATTCCCTCTTACTTGATTAGCTCCTCCCACCACCTCCAGTCAGTTGACTCTGGATTATATGTTCCAGTGACATTGCATAGGGACCTGATTATAATTCTGCTTGTCTGACTCTTCCACTGAAATGCAGGCAGAGTCAGGGTGTGCCTCTTTTGCCCTTATAGCTCTTCCTGTTAGTACTGTGTCTGTCTGGCTCATGTAGAGACTCGATCATTATTTTTTGAAGAAAGAACAAAAAATATGGTGAGGGTAAAGAAAGCAGCGAGATAAAGAAATTTATTTTATTATTCTACTTGCTTTCAAATATGTAATTTGTTAAGGTCATTATTGAACCACCATTTGGGGACATACCCTTAGGCTGTTGCTTTTTGCTGTTGATTTCATTACAGGCTTTTTCTTGCAATTAGGTTCACAATTTTAAGAAGAGGATGGTTGAATACAATAGCTAACATTCATAAGTCAAATTGGTCTTTCTAGGGACCAACACTGACCCTCTCCCAGTAAGCAACAGCACCATGCCCTTACAAATGGAGCTAATTTGTCCACTGTAAATACCTATTCATTACTTCCATTGTGACAGTCAATGGCAAGTGAAATCAATTAGTCAATCGATCCATTAAAAAGTTAATGAATGTTTGTTCTATATTCAGTACTGTGCTAAGCAAGGAACAAATACTAAATGAATATGAGTCTGGAAATCTGGAGCATAAATGTAAGAAATTCTGTCTGGGTGAAAAAAAATAAATTAAATATAAGAAGTAATCATAGAGAAATACTGCACTAAAGGGGTACTCCTGAATCCACACAACAGAGTAAATTGAGAAAGAAATGTCAATGTGGTATTTTATCAATAAATATCAAAGAACTGTCAACATCAACTAGAACTTCAAAATGAGCAGGTGAAAGATATTGACTGCCTCCCCCCCACCAAAAGGCCCAATGGAGTTAACAAGGTAGACGTTTACTCACCAAAATCTCTCAGTCAGTAAAGCTACAGTCATGAACGTCTGCTCTTTTCTCCCTGTTTATATGAACAGTAGAATGCCAAATATAGGGCATTCAGCAATCACTGACTCAAGCCCTCGTTCTCAGCCAAAAAGTCTCCCTGCGTGGGAGCAGCAGCCAAGGTGTTTTGGTCAGGCACTGTGAAATTGCCTTGGCTGACTAGGCTTTATGTTATTCCAGCAAGGAAATAATACTCTGTCTTGCTGCTGCATCACATGTGCCAGAGGAAGAAATGGTATCGAGGATTCCAAAGCATCCTATCTCATGTCATGCTCAAACTTTCAAACAGTACATGCTAAAGAGGTATAAATGCTTTGGGCCACTTTCTTTTTCTAACCAATAAAAGACAGTATTTGTCAAACTGTTCAAAGAAAACATGGCAGCTTATATAATTGGTTTAAGTAAGTAAAAAAATCCCTTGGATGAGGAACAATTTTACTCCGTAAACACTGAGCTTACATAGAAGCCACAGATAAGTCTACTACCTGCATGGATTGCTGATGATAGGGGCTGGAGTGTAGTGGGATGATGCTATAATGAACAAAGATAGAAAGAAAGGGGCAAGGTTAGGAATATGTCCTAATAATACACTATGTTGGTTCAGTCATTAAAGTTGTTTCTTAATAGGGTGAAACATTTCAAATACCTTATTTTCTTCTTTTGATGTGCAAAGTATGAAACTAATCAGAAAAAAAAAACCCAACTTTGTAACTAGATAAGGTCACTCTTTGCAATTAAGCTTAATGATACAGAGGAGCATGGTAGAACAATAGAGTAAATCTACAGTTCGTTTTGCGTCTTGGCTTTACTAGTTTTCAATCTTAGACAAACGATTTATTTACTTTCATTATTTCTTTCACTCCCATTTCTCTTTATCAGTGTTTCAAGGTACATTTTTTAAACAATATTTAAATATTTTTATGTCTCCTACATTACCAAGTACAGAGTATTGCACAGAGTAGGTGTTCAATGTTTCTGTGAAAAGCAACCAAGTCTCTATCTCAGTTTAAAATGTCATGGCTCAACTGTAAATGGCCATGCTAATAACACAGATTCTTTAATTTGCAATAGAAATTCCAGGTTCTAGAAACTAAAATGCTTCCTTTAGAGAAGTATCTCAACAAAATTTGTTGGTGCTTATAAAATAGTATTTTTGAAATTTAGCTTTTTTTCTTATTGTTTGATTAAAACCAATAATAATGTCATTTAATATTAAGAAATCACTAGAACAATATTAAACTCTTGATAACATTATCACGTATTAGTCCATCATTGCTATAATTATATATTTCAACTTTAATATAGTACTTATGTAAGTCCAATTAAGTATTAATTTGGCTTAGGATTTTGAACCTCATTCTTGCATTGCCAAGAGTGATAACAGAGGCAGGAGAGAAGTGCATCAATGAAAGTCAGAGAATACAAAGCCCCATTGCAAGAGGCTTAATTTCATTACATACGTTGCCTTGCAGACTTGCAGGGAGGCAAAAAAAAAAAAAAAATATGTGTGTATGTGTGTGTACGTATTTTTTAAATAATGCTTTATATACAAACATCTTCCTTAATTTACTAGGACTTCTACTATTACTTTTATTTACCTTCCCAGTAAATCCTCAAGATAGAATTATTAATACCTCCATTTTACAAAAGACTAGGAAACAGAAAGATTAATTTATTTACTTAACGTCAAAGTGAATGCCAGCCTTGGTGTTAGAAGCTATCATCACCTGATTCACACAGTCTTTGAATCTTTCTACTATTCTATTTTGACGTAAGAAAAAGTGTACCATGTGCCAGTGCACATTTCTACATTTCAGTAGCAAAAATACACCCCTCACCCCATGTGACCAGCAGCCGCAGCCACAGCAGCAGCACAAGTAGTGGCTGTAATAAATTGAGCCATATTAAAATGGTTTAAATCCCTCATTAGATTTTGTAAGAGTGAATTGACTTTTTGAAGAGCTCTGGTGTTTTTTGGGGTCAAATTGTAAGGAATGCCTTTTTCCTTTTCAAACCTACTAAAGACGTTCTATTGCTTTAGAAGAGTTGAAGAATGCCAAGGACTTAAATTCTGATCAGAGTAGATATGAGGCGGCCTTAAAAATGAACAAACAAAACATACCTTTCACATAGCATATGCTTAATGCATGCTGATTTCATAAATGAAGTCTCTAAAAAATGTATTTCTACCATCAGCTGGGATTGTAGGCAAATCCCTGTTTCCCTCCTACTTAAAATTTGCTGTTTCAAAAACAGCTTTTCTGAAAGTGAAGAAATTAAAGCATTGGGCAGATTTCCATGACCACAGCTGCTAATAGTAACTACCCCTTTTCTTAACTCATCAAGCATTTTCAGTCTATACTACTATACCTATATTTCAGTCTATACCTATACTACTGTTTCGCATAGGTATCTTGGAATAGATTTTTCTGTGTATGTATATCTCCCAATATAATTTTACTTTTTGAGGGTAGGTTGACACAATAAAATATGAATAATCTATGAAGTGTACTTTCCTTTTGACAAATGTCGGCTGAGTGATAGCACATTTTGTTAATGATGCTTTTCTCACAGCATAGTTCTTAGACCACCTGAATGAGGAGCACCTCGGGTGTTTGTTAAAAATGTAGCCTCTAAGACCTTGCACCAAACTTCTGCATCAGGCTCTCTGTGGATAAGGCCTAGGAATGAGTCTCATGCACACCTGGGTCTAAACATCAGTGAACTAGAGGATAACAGTGGGGGCACAAGAAGTTACAAATGCAGACACAAAAGAAGGTGTAAGGTTAGGGCAGGCTAAGTAAAAGCAATGCACCAAAACCAAAATGCTCATCTCTAAACTTTGCCTGACCACTTCTCAATTTCCTGCTCTGCAGGTTCATAGCCCAAGTCATTTCTCACCAAAGATTATTAACTTTCCTTATGTGATGAGATTTTACTAGAAATGTGAATCATTTTGCCAGAAACATCACCAGTGGATTCTAAAGAAGCTGGCTCCAGACAGCCTGTCGACTGAATGACCATGCGGACTGCTGTAACTTGGTTCCCCAACGGACTCAAGGAAGTTCTGTAGGTTGGATGGTCTCTGCAAACAGTAGTTTAAGGAGTAGGACAGAAACCACTAAATGTAACTTAATATAGCACACAATTTCAGCCCTGACAAGGACCAGGTCTGATCCTATGTTGAGATCGAATTACAGAGGGACATCCCGGCCCCCAGCACCATTGGCAGCCTCTATGGGAAAAGTTACCAAGCAGCTGTACTACCTTATCTAGTCAAAGGAAAGAAAGAGGTCATCAGATTCCAGGGCTGCCAGTTGTTAAACCTTTATAAAACCCACTAGGGGAAAAAATGCCTACAGGGTTTTAACAAAAAGATACACAAAATAATTCTAATTCCTTTGAGAACATAATCCAGGATTTATTTTCTGAAATAAAAACCTGGAAGAAAAAAATAAACACACATTAAACTATTAATGACCAAATATCACTTAGGGATTTGACTATATTTTCTTTCCTATACTAACATTATGGAGCCAAAGGCAGAATACTCTGAAAGACTAATTGCAAATGAAATTGAGACTGCCAAGCATTTGCTCAGCTCCTGTCAAATTTATTTTGTGTATTAATACTGAGTTATGTTAATAAAAATAAATAAATTAATTCAATAGATATCTTAGCCTAACCAAAAAAATAAATAAAAATAGAAATAAAACCATTAAATAGACCAATGGAAACATCTTGGCATCATATAACAATCTACTCAGGAAAATATTTAAAACGAAATTGGTAGCAAACCTGGCCTAGATAGTGATAAATCTCATCTATATAATGTTAACTGAAGCTAAAACAACCACATTTTGAATTGAATATCTTATTTCCAACTTTCTCTATAAAAGCCTAAAACTAAAAACCTCAAGTTCTAAACTATTCTTGGATCTGAAAGTAACCAGGGTTTTCTAGAAGTCGGTTTATTTTGTGAGGTGCTAGAAGTGAATTCCACTCTGCTTCTGCACAGCCTCTAGGGCTGCTGGCTCTCCAGCCTTGAGATTGACTCTGTTTTAAAGTTATCTTACATTTGTTTACCCCATCTTCAAGCTTAAGCCTCTTAGGTCAAGGACCCTGCTTTTGGTGGTTTATCCTTTCTGAAGCAATATACTCCTCTGTAGATAATTGTGTTTGGCCATCCCAAGACACTTCAGTTGAATTTTCCCATAGAAGAGAAAGTTATTTAAAGGGTGCTTTGTAGTTAAAGCACAACAGAACTCTTATTGAGTCTTTTCCTATGAGTTCCATCAATACATACACAGCTTGGGAAACTCGAGGCATAGCGAAGCCAAAGTCACAATCAAGGAAGGCTTAAGTGTTTCTTAGAGAAGCTGAACAATGGTCAAAGTACTACTGGCAGAACCCTCCAAACCAGGTAAAAAGTGATGAATCTATTAATTATGATTATTTTGTGAAGATTTGAGATCAAAGAACTTATGTATTTCGGTAAATTGGTTATTATTTGAGGCATTAAAGATATAACTAGACCTTTGTTTGTTAGCAGAGTTACTATCATAGTACGTATTTGATGAATTTCCCTTTTCTCTAGCTGGTATGCATGCTGTGGTTTCAAACTTGGTGGGGCATCAGAATCACTGAGAAACATTTAAAAGCATTAAAACAACAACATCCAGATTTCAGAGCCTTGCCTACCCACTGGTGGTACCTGCAAATCTGTAGGTGTACAAAATTCCAGAGGCAAGTCTGATTTCTGAAGCTTTGATGGGTTGGCAACCACTACATATGCCAAAGAGTAGAATGGATTTCCACAAGGTGCTGTCTGCACTTCTCCTAAATACCTAATGCCCCTCTGGTGTGTCATCCAAAAGGAGGACCTGGAGCCTCAAACTCAGAATTCAGGTGCACTTGCAATTCAGCACCATGCAATTCCCCTTATATGAGAAAAAAGTCACCTGAGAAGCTTTAAAAAATACCCACCCCTGGTCTCCTTCCCAAGATATTTTTATGTGATTCATCTGAATGGAACCCTGGCACCCATGAGTATGTTTTAACGGTTTCCCAGGTGCTTGCAACATGTAGCCAAGTTTGAGACCTGCTGGAAGGGATGAAAAGATGCTTCCACAACGAGCATCCATGAAGTACTTAAATAATAACCAGGGTCCATTGTGTAGATTCTTGGTATTTAAGTTTCATAACAGTACTTTGAGATTAAGCAGAAAATATGCTCGAATATGCCTACCCAAAGTGCGGTCCGTGTATCAGCAGCATTACCTGAGAGCTTGTTAGAAATGCAGAATACCCAAGCAAGGGTTTCTGTATCAGAATAACAAGATTCTCCAGTGATTTGTATGCATCTCCAAGTTTGAAAGGCACTCTGCTAGAGGGAGGATGCACACTCATGAGGCTTCTATGAAGAGTAGACGAACCGTCCCTGCAATGGCTTGCCTTGCATATGAAACTGTTCAGTTAGTTCCAATAGAAAGGCATTCTTCAAAGGAGCATAACTGAGTAAGACGGGGCTATATCACCTGATTTCCCTACCTGGGCTTTTTCAGTCAAATAACTATATGTTACTTAGTATACAGGATGCAGGGAACTTAAAAACAATAATAAAATAATCTATAAAAGCTCAACTTTTGTCAGATACTCTGAACTATGGCCTTTGCATTACTTACCTTGACCTTTGGTTTCATATCAGATACTGCAACCTCTGTTTGACCTTTCAACTCCTGGCCTTGACCTTGCCTCTCCTTAAATCACAGCAGGGCAAAGGGTAAAGGAATTTTAAATCCTACATACAGATGAAGTACTTGTGCTAGGTAGTATTAATTCTTTCAATGCTCACTATCTCAACTCTGGTGTTAGCATTCAATGATGAATAGGGCAGCATTCCTGATTGTAAGTAGTTTATAAATTAATGAGAGAGACAGATAACAAATCACTATGATATGTGTGACATATGAGAATACTGTATGTTGGTAATGGCATAAGATCCATATCTTGTACATGGCTTGTTGGAGTATGAATTGCTGCTACTTTCCTGCAAGCAATTCAGGAATATATATTAGAAGTCTTAACATGTTCTTGA
The DNA here is from genome assembly GCF_003255815.1 of Theropithecus gelada. Taxonomy (NCBI): domain Eukaryota; kingdom Metazoa; phylum Chordata; class Mammalia; order Primates; family Cercopithecidae; genus Theropithecus; species Theropithecus gelada. The sequence continues at coordinate 151,527,626 of NC_037671.1, forward strand.
ATTTGGATAGTTCACTAGTTCACACATGACACATTGAGGAGCTATTGTGTGAGGTTAGTAGGGAGGACGGGATCAGATTTATAGTTTAGAAAGTTTATTTTGGCTTAATACAGGGAGTGGATTGGAGGGGTGCGAGACTGGATGCTGGGAGATTAATTAATAGGCTGTTGTAGCAATCCCACATTTTTCTAACTAAAGAAAAATGAGAGCCTGGAATAGGGCCATGATTATGTCTGACTTCTTTGATTCTAATATGTTTCTAGTTTTACCTTAAGAGTGCCTCTTCTAGGAAAAATTCAGAGGTGGACAAGAAGAAACAAAGGTTTACAAAGATGTTTACCATTGTGATGTTTATAATAGTGAAAAAAATTTTAAAAAATACCAAAATACCCAACATCCAAGTTATCCTTAAACAAACAATATAATAACATATGAATTGGATAGAAATAGTCATTCAAACAATATTTATGAAGAATTTTGATTAAGTTTTAATTTTAAGAATTTTAATTAAATTTTAATTTTAATTAAGGTCAACTTAATTAAATTAATGATATATTAGGCAGAATTCTGCAATCAAAATTATTCAAAGGTTTTAATATGATCTACAAATTCACTTAAGCTTTAATCTCTGCCTAACTCTTCTTCCTGTATTCATGACACTGCAGCTATAGGGAAATACTGGTTCTTCTCCAAATCTACAAGCTCTCTCACAATTCCACCCTACTGAAAATGCTAGGTTTGGGGTTTGTTTTTTACAAAAGTACTTTCATTTTTTTTTTTTACAAGGAAGAGAAAAGCTATGAGGTTGTCACCCCCATGTCCCCATCTCCCCTCCTATATAAGAACAGCTCAAGTTTCTAGAGTCATTTGTTAAATTAATTAGGTAATTATCTATGTTATTATCCCTTATCATTTTATGATCATTAAATGTTTTTACTTTCTTTCAGCCTGATTCTGGTAGGCAGATTCACAACAGAACTTGGAACCATATTCTCCCCCATGCTGTTATTCAGAATCTCTTCCTCACAGTGATCAATTACCTTACTGTCATAAAAGAATTTTCAGAGAAGCTAGACTCTTCCTTCTGAATATTTGAAAGCCATCAAACAGTGCAGAATATATCTTCAATATGCTTTTCTGATTCTTCAGAAATTGAGTAAAAATGCTTATAAATAAGTTGATAAATAAATATTTTTTTACTGTGCAAATAACTGCATGGTAAATAATCAATTATTAAAGACAGTATAGAGGAAAACTTCTTAGGCTTTTTTTGTGATTGGAAAAGAAGTTTTTTTAAGTTAATTTAAACATCATAGTAATAATTGATTTTAATAGTAATAAAAATACTCATACACAGGAGGGATTAAAAAATGTTTAATTTATGTTTGAGATTAGTGCCAGAAATATTTTTTTTTGAGTAAGGACTATTTGCTAAATTTAAGAGTATAGGGACTATGGGGCTTCTGCCCTCTGAAGGTCCATAGTCTGGGTGCAGAGATGGACGTAAGCCTAAATAACACTTGCCAATGTTACACCAGTAGAATACAAAAGCTATACTGAGGGAGAAATTCACCTGGGAAAATGTAGAAAATCTTTTTTGGAGTAACCAAGATTTTTAAAGGGCCTTGATAAATAAATTGGATTTCAGCAGTTGGTTAGTTACGGGGAAATGCAATCTAGACTGAGAAAATGGTCTGAGCAAAAATCCAAAGGATTTTGCCAAACATGCTTGCAGTCAAATGAGTACATGGGCTGATGCCACAGCTCTGTGGAAAGTCAGGGGCGGGGAAATTGGATGGAAAAGTTTAGAAAGGGCCAAACTTTGGTATTTGAATGCTTATGTTGAAGTATTTAAACTTTATTTTTCATATCCTGGGGATTCATTGAAGATTTTTGTATATAGGCAATGGCATGATTATATCCATGTTTTGGAAAGATTACTGAAAGTATGTAAGAAGGATGCCAGAGGGGAGAACCTGGAGGCTGGTTGCTCCTAAATTGATCTCTTAAGCCCAGACTGGTGTCACATCTCTCTGCTGTGTTTCAATGTAAACATTTGGGAAATCATATGATGTCCTTTATTTTATGAGACAACTTTTTAGAATATTCCTGTACTTTCAGAGCTGAAATGCTCTAATTCCATATTGACATTTATCCTCCTCCTGTGTTTGCTTGCACTGTTTTATCTGAATCAGTTTCTTCCTTAACATGTTGTCTAGTTCTTTTACCCTCACTTTTTTCCTGCTTCATTCCATTGAATTTCATGCTTTGATTTCTTTCCCTGTCTTATTAGTGGCATCGTAGTATGAGGCCTTTAAGTCTAAAATTTCCTTTCACTGACATTGGTTTCTGATTTGTGGTCCGTGTAACCAAGAATTTTCTAGATGAGAAACCAATATTGATATGAGGTAGTGCTCCACCCATGTGCAGAGATTAGTCATGTCCTGAACCTTTGTCTTCCTGCCTGGAGTCAGGCCTTTGCTGAGTACCAAGCCTTTCTCAGATTGTGTCCCAAGCAAGTCTCCTTCCTCATCGAGAGCTGCCTGGGTTGCACTACAAATCATGGACCACTCAGGCTTTCAACATTGAATCAGGAAATGATTCCAGCTGCAATACCCCGCCACCAATGTGCCAAGTATTCCCCTAACAATAGGGACACATCGTAAGACTTTCAGACTCTCACAGTATAAAAGGAGGAGGTTAGACAGTTACACATATAATTGTAACATAGTGTAATTAATACAAAATATAAACATACTGCATTAATTTTTCTAAAAAGCTGCATCATGAATTGAGTTCTCACTCTTGCAGACCAGCAGTCACTTCCTCCTAGGGTAGCCACACTTGGTTTCCATGCGGGACAAGGCAGTGCATTGATGCATAGTTTTGTACACATTTACACATCACTGGGTGACATAATTCAAATTTGACTTGAACATTTTCACTTGGTGAGTAAATTAGAGCTCTGTTACATTGGCAGTGAGTTCACTAGCTGGCTGTAAATAATGCATCAATTTCCTCTTCTTAGTGAACTTACACAATCATAAAGATGAAAGAAAAAAATGATTTACTTTTCTAGAAGAGAAAAAAATGCTGCAATCAATACTATTTCAGGACATCTGCATAAAATGGCTGCTTATAAGACCTTGTGATTCTGACGTTCCCACTGACAATTCTTCACTCCACACCAGAGGTTACATGAGAGAGCTACTGTCTCTCCGTTGGCACTTGGGCAGGAAAAAGTTTGTTCTTTCCTCCCTTGTGACATGAGAATGTTTAAGGTCTCAGTATGCATTTAGGGCAACTATGGGTCTTCCACAATCAGTTGATCATATTCAATGAAAAGAAGCTTATATCATTATAATATTATTACTGCAGACTAATTCATCTTTATGTAGTGCTTGAGAAATAACAAACTGCTTCTCTACTATTATGTTCAACAGCCCTATAAAGTGAGTAGAACTGATTTTGTTGTTGTTGTTGCTGTTGTTGTTGTTATTAAGACAGTCTTACTCTGTCACCCAGGCTGGGTTACAGTGGTATGAGCATAGCTCACTGCAGCCTCAATCTCCTAGGCTCAAGCGATCCTCCCACCTCAGCTTCCTGAGTAGCTGGGACCACAGTCATGCTTCAACCTGCCTGGTTAATTTATTTATTTTATTTTTTTGTAGAGACATGGTCTTCACTATGTTACTGGGGCTGGTCTTGAACTCGTGGGATAAACTGATCCTGCTGCCTTGGCCTCCCATACTGCTGTGATTACAGGTGTAAGCTACTGCATCTGGCCGTGGAGCTGATTTTTAGTATTCATTTTGCTTATAAGAAAGTCTGTCTTTCTCAAGGCCACACAACTGGTAAAATCCTGATCCAGGAATTTAAATAAAGACACATTAATATCTATATTTTAAAATCTGAGAATTCTTGTATTGCCCAAGATCGTTCTACCCAATTAAGGTGCATGAGTCTTTCCCAAGCTCCCATGTGTCTTTTATTTCCCAGGTTTGTAAGAAGGACAATAATCTACATGCTGAGGTATTCTTAGAGTAGAAATATTATTTCAGGCATTGTTCTAAAGAGCCCTGTTCTGTTTTTTATAGAGAAGTAAAACATGCCAGTTTTTACCTTCTTAATAAAGTACTTGCAGGAAAAGAGAAAACAGCCAAAACAAAAACACATCCAAAGTAAAGAAAACTGGTAAATAACATTATTTCATCTTTTTTCTGAAATATTATATCCTGATAGCATAGGTTTTTGGACAAAGCCTGGGTTTAGAAGTCAGTTATACTGGCAATTCTAATTTCTGTTAACTTGTTTCAATTTTCCTTTTATGAGTAGCTTACCAGCCTCTCACAGACCACATAATTTACATTTTCATTATTTTAGTTTATTGTCTCTCTCCTTCAACTTGAATTTAAGCTACACATGGCCAGGGATCTTTCTTTGGTTCTCTGATATACTCCAGCACTAGCATGGTATCTGGCATATCGTAGGAACTTAATAAAATTTGCTGATTGAATGAATGAACATGTACCTGGGTTGAAATTCTCACTTTCCTACTTATCAATGAAAGAACTTAAGAACACTATTTAACCTTCCTGGTCTTGTTTTTTAATTGTGGCAAAATATACATTACACAGAATTTACCATTTTAACAATTTTTAAGTGTATAGATCTGTGGCACTCAATACATACCTTGTTCTGTAACCATCACAGATTAAAGTCATGTCCTAAATCTTTGTGGCAAAATATACATTACATAGAATTTACCGTATCAACATTTTTTAAGCATACAGATCTGTGGCATTCAACACATAACTTGTCCTACAACCGTCACCACTATCAATATCCGGATCTTTTTCATCTTCTCCAACTGAAACTCTACATCTTTCAAACAGCAACTACCCATTCCCTCCTCTCAACTTCTATCAATTACACTTCTACTTTTTGTCTATGAATTTGGCTACTTACTGCAGCCACGACCTCCTAGGCCCAAGCAATTCTCTTACTTCAATCTCCTTAGTAGCTGAGACCACAGGTGTGCTTCACCACACCTGGCTAATTTATTTATTTTGTTTTTTGTAGAGACAGGCTTTTCACCATGTCTCCCTGGCTGGCCTTGAACTCCTGGGCTCAAGCAATCCTCACATAAGTGGAATCACATGGTATTTGTCTTTTTGTGACTGGCTTATTGTTTCACTTAGCCAAATATTCTCAATGTTCATGCATCTTGTAGCATGTGTCAGAATATCCTTACTTTTTAAAGCTGAGTAATATTCCATTCTATGTGTATACCACATTTTGTTTATCTATGAACACTTATTGGCTATTGTAAATAGTGCTGTGATGAACACAGGTGCATAAATATCAGTTTGAGTCCCTGTTTTTTATTATTTGGAGTATTTACACAGAAGTGGAATTGTTGGATTGTGTTAGTAACTTTATTTTTAGTTTCTGAGGAATCGCCGTACTGTTTTCCACAGTGGCTGCACCATTCTACATCCCCACCAGCAACACACAAAGCCTCCAACTACTTCAATTCTTTGCAAACACTTAGTATTTTCTTCTGTTTATTTTGATGCTAGTCATCCTCATGTTTATTAGGTAAACTTTTCTGAGTTTAAATAACTTTACTATATAGTAGGGATATACCAGAGAAGGCATTAATTAAAAGGAGACTTTCTTTTATTTACTGTTATATTTCAGAATAAATTTTCCATGTAAATGTTGAGTGACTCCCATTGTTCTTGTAATTATCTAAAATTCATTCAGATTGGTATAGCAATAAATCAAACTAGAAGATTTAAAGAGAAGAGAACAGAGATTTTGTCTTGATTTTTTTCTTCTTTCACCCATGAAAGAAATTATTCATGACTGGATCTAGTGGAAAGAGTTCAAATGATTATAAACTGAGACATAATTTTAGTGACTTACATTTTCTTTTAGTGAGAAGGACCTGAGGATACCCATGAATACAGTAAGAGAAGGAATAAAATAAACTTTATTGTAGCAATTTCCAAGTATGAAAAGAGGATTGGAGCAATGTGGAAGAAGGAACATGCATGCCCAATTGCACTTCTGTCTAAAATGCCATGAAATAAAAAAAAAAATTGTATTTAAAATAATGAATCTGCAATAGGTCATGAAAACCAGGAAATTTAGTGAGGAAAATTAAAGATATTAAGACAATCTGATTCAAGTATGAAAAATTCTACCCTTGAATTAAAATATGTAATTACTTCAGTTGATCAAGTTGCCTATTTACACATTTTAAAAATCACAGAAAATGATTAATTGATTCAAGTGAATATTTGATTGATTTCACAATTATACTATTTATGAAATGTTAACACTTCATAATTCTTCTTTCTGACCCTTTGGCGATTCATGCTTAGCCTAGAGTTAATAAACAAAGTTTCTGGTGCTTAGAAAACTTTTATCTTTACCTCAAATCAATTCAGCAAAAGCTTACCAAACAGACATCACAGGCAAGACATGTGCAAAACACAAAGAAGAATAAGATGTAATCTACACTTTTAGGAGCTTGCAATCCGCACAAGAAGGAACATGATAATCATTATTTTAACCATTTAAAAATATAAGAGAAGATTAGATCGATATGGCAGAAAGAAACGTCCATCTCCACCTCTTCTTAAGCCTAAAATACCATGAAATCAAAGAAAAAGGGTATCTGTCTCTCTAACATTTCTATATTGATATCTATCTATGAATACAGAAAGAGAAGGAATAAAATAAACTTTATTGTAGCAATTTCCAAGTATGAAAAGAGGATTGGAGCAATATGGAAGAAGGAACATGTATGTCCAACTGCACTTCTGTCTAAAATGCCACGAAATAAAAAAGAATATGTATATTTAAAACAATTAATCTGTAGTAGCTCATGAAAAACAGGAAAGAGGTCTGAAAGCTGTCTACAAAATCTGAAATATTTTTACCTTTCACCCCGAATTACAAAAGCAGTTTATGATTAAACACAACTAGAACACATACTAAGGTTGGCAGAGTACTCAAAAAAATTAATAAATAACAGAATTACTAATAATTTGAGAAAAACCAAAACAAAGAGACTTCACACAAATAACAAAAAAAGAAAACAATAACGAAAAAGAGATACAGTAAAGAAAATAAACTTTTAGAATAGAATTCTGTATCAATAAGATATCAAATAAAGATTGTGGAAATACAAACTAAGATAGTTGAAATGGAAAAACAAAAATAAAACCCTCTATAAATGGATTGAATAGAGAATAGGTGCAGCTAGATGTTAACTCTGTGAGCTGGAGAATGGAACCACGGATATCTCCCAAAACATAACACTAAAGAGCAAAGAAATGGAGAGAATAAGAGAAAGGTCGATAGACAAGGAAAAGAAATTCCAACATCAGTTTAATAGGAGTTCTAAAAGAGCAAAGAGAACGGAATGGGAGAAATGACAAAGAAATCATGAAAACCATACAAGAAAATTTTGGATCTAATTGCACAGCTGAAAGGTCTTAGAGTGCCAAGAAAGATGAATAAAAATAAACACCTAGGCCACCATACTGAAGTGTTAGAAATTCAAAGATGAAAAGAAAATCCTACAAGATTTAGGAGGGAAAAGAATTAGTTAACTACAATAAACAACCCACAAATCAGATGAGCAAGAAATTACCTTCTTTACAATACTGAGAGGTAGAAGATAATGGTGCTGTATCTTTAATGTTATCATTAAAAAAAAAAAGTTTTTGAACCTAAAATACTTAACTAAATTGAAATTCAAAATAGTAACATTTAGAAATGTGTAATGAGTCAGAAAGTTTCCTAACCATAGTTCTCTAAGAAAATTACTCATGTAAAACATAGGAGGAAAAAAGCCCAAGCAGTAGGAAGAAGCAGGCTAGCAGAAAAAGTGGTGAGCCAAGAAACCAAGAAAGCCAGTTTAAATACTTGTTGAACTGTAGCGTAAAGAAATTAATTAGGAATCAAATTCTGGAATAAAAATTCAGATGATTTTAGCATAGGAAGACGATGAAGGTGATATTTAATCACCAAAAAAGCAAGTTAAAGTGTTAAAGTGATACATTAAAATACAGAGCTGATCTGGTTTTGGAAATTAAGCTACATGCTATTTACAATGGGATAGTATATAGCAAACAAACAAATTCACTTTTATGCCTATGACAGCATAGCTATATGTTGACAAACTCATAGAAATATATGAAAAAATAAATATAATATTATAATTTGAGAATAATATGCCCATAATAAATCAACAGTATACAAAAAATAAAAATGTAGAGGCTTTAAATGACACAATTAACAATTCTTATTTAATAGGTAATAAAGAAATTTACATACTAAAAACAAAGAATTCATATTTTAAAAAATAAAATAAATTCAGCAATTTACAATTTATAAGGTCCCAAAGAACAGAAAAGATAGCAATTAATTTTGACTGAAAAGGGAGAAGATATGGAATATTCCAGATAGACCAAAGTATTCCAGGAAGAGTGAACAGTACATGCAACGCTTATCCTTCAGTTTCTGCCCAACCCCATTTCTCTAAGTACACTGTATCCCCTGTGGCTCTTTACTCCCTTGTGGCTCTTTAATTACTCTCAGGAAATGTGTTAGATGTTGGACAAACTAAGTTCACAATATTAATATTGTACCAGTGGAAGAATGACAGAGAAAAGATAAGCATTCATATTTAACTTTTCCATCCTAGCTGTAGTAGTGCCGTGAAATATGCAATAAACAATGTTATTTTTAGTTTTTAAAAACAATAGAGATAGGTGATAATAGTTTGGATTTGTGTTCTTGCCCAAATCTCATGTGGAATTGGAGAAGGGGCATGGTGGGAGGTGACTGGATCATGGGGGCAGATTTCCCCTATGCTGTTATCGTGATAGTGAATGAATTCTCATGAGATCTGATGGTTTAAAAATGTGTGGCACTTCTGCCCTCACCTTCTCTATCCTGCCAACCTGTGAAGAAGGTCTTTGCTTCCCCTTCACCTGCCACCATGACTGAAAGTTTCTTGAGGCCTCCCAGCCATACTTTCTGTTAAGCCTGCGTAACTGTGAGTCAATTAAACCTCTTTTCCTCATTGACTACTTAGTCTCAGGTAGTTCTATATAGCAGTGTGAAAATGGACTAATACAATAGGTATGGGTATGTTTGTATTTATTCATGTATGTATATATCTACTTGTATATACACACATGCATTTACACATATGTGCATATATGTAGATACATATATGTGGGTGTTTTGTATATATATGATTACACATGCACACATATGTTCATATATATGCATGTATGTATTATGTATCTGCATGTAAGTATATATGTATCATTTTCAATATATAAATATAGAGAAAAATATTAACAGATATTCAGCCAGGATTCTGAAAAGTAAAGCCAAGTGAATAATGAGCAATTACTGAATTTAATTGGTAGGTCTCAACTACCTATAAGATATGTGGCATTATTCTTTAAACTATAGAATGGTTAGTTATAACACATAAGTGTTGTGTTTGCCATCCATGCCTATAATATGGTAAAAAGTTTCAAAAAGCAGTTTAGGGAATAAGACTGCTCTAGTGTACAATGGCAAAGTTAGAACTATTGAGTAAGACCAGTAATAGCATTGAGGAGAACATACTTCATGATACCAAGCTCATTATAACAAGTATTTTATTAATTTTGTTTTGTTTTGCTTTTGAGATGGAGTCTTGCTCTGTCGCCAGGCTGAAGTGCAGTGGTGCGATCTCGGCTCACTGCAACCTCTGTCTCCCGGGTTCAAGCGAGTCTCCTGCCTCAGCCTCCTGAGTAGCTGGGACTACAGGCGTGCGCCACTGTGCCCAGCTAATTTTTTCGTATTTTTAGTGGAGACGGGGTTTCACCATGTTGGCCAGGATGGTCTCGATCTCCTGACCTTGTGATCCTCCCACCTCAGCCTCCCAAAGTGCTGGGATTACAGGCGTGAGCCACTGTGCCCGGCTTGGTATTCTGTTAATTTATTGACTCATAGAATATTCCCATCAATGACCTCAAAGGTCAACTATTCTCAGAGATTTATCAGTGATGCTGCACTGTAAAGCTCCGAATAAAATGAGACAAAATACAAAGCTCTGTGTAAACCATTGTTGCTAGCACAGAGTAAAAAGAAAAGAAATGTTTTGAGATAAATTGGAAGGTAAATACTGCTTGGACTCTTGCTGACATGGCAGAACTCACTCTTCAAGGACATAGTTTGCACTTTTTGACTCTATAAATATTTCTTGGTTTAAAGAAAACATTATCCTGGAGTCTGTCTGTAGTCCTACTATTCCAAATAATACAATGCTGAATAACTACTGCACCTTAATTCAGTAAGTTTTATGGACATGATAGGGCAGGGAGGGAGATGACACTCCTAAGAGTAGAGCTATGGACGGAAATTGTGTTCCTCCAAATTCATATGGTGAAGCCTTAACCGCCAGTATGATGGCTTTTGGAGATGGAGCCTTTGGGAGGTAATGAGGTTTAGATGTGGTCATAAGGGGGGCCTCACGATGGAATTAATACTTTTAAAAGAATAGACACCAGAGAGAGATGGCAGTCATCCATAAGCCAAGAAGAGAGTCCTCACCAGCCCTTGACCATGCTGGCACCCGGATCTCAGACTTCCAGCCACCAGAATTGTGAGGAAATTCATTTCTATTGTTTAACCCACCCAGTCTATAGTTAGAATGAGATAACTAACACAAATAGTGTCATAAACTAGCCAAGGACAAGAAAAATGTTCTGGGTTAGCTGGTTTTGCTTATATAAGGATGAACTTACCTAGATGTAAATTCAAATATGAAATATATACTTTATAACTCATCACAAATAAAAACACTCAAATAAGAACCCCAATAAAATAGTGTCAAATGACACCAATAGAGATTTATAAATGCAAACTTTTTTGGTAACCTCCTTGATTGCACTAATCACGTAGAATAGCATAGATCCCGTGTTCTACACTGCAACCTTATAAACCTTTCTCTTGGCCAAATTCCCAGTAGCTGCTTTCACCCAGATTTCTGTGTGAGACCCCAGAGACAGTCTTCTTAACCTGCACAAACCCACAGTAAGCATGAAGCTCTAAGAAGTCCTTGCCAACATATTTTTTCTAGCTTTTGCACAAATATGCATGAGACAAAATGTGTCTCAGAGGTGCAGCAAGCCCATTAATTCTGTTTCTGTGGCCAACTAAATAGGATGAGAATCTTTCTAACAGAGGGTGTCTTACATACCGTACAGTCCTCAGTCATCTAGCTCTCCTGCACACACAGAAATCAACTTTGAAACATTCGATGACTATGATGGAAAATCTTTTTGTGAAATCCTCTTGTGAATCTTTTGTGTTGTACTTTTATCCTCTTTTCTCATTTTTCCATAGTTTTTAGATTTAATCATCCTCCTGTGATATTTCTCCTCTTTTTTTCTCATGATTGTTCTGTTCATTGTTTCTTTTTACATCCATTTTTAACTAATCTACTTTTCTAGCTTAGAAAAATTTTTGTCTTTTCACCCACTAACTTGAAACCATGTAAATGGTTGCATCTTATTCATCCTAAAAACGTCCTACTTTTTTTCCCCATGTTTCCAAGAATCTGCAGTTCCTCACATTGTCCACAGAACTTCCGTTATTGTGGGATTTGGGGACTTTCTACTAATAAAGATTACTTTTTCCACCCCCATGCTAGAACAAGATTAAAAACCAGGAGTAGGGTGAGATTAACAACCAAATGAAGTTGAGAGGGAGAATAAAGTAAAAAGTTAGGGAGAGTTGCTTCTCCTCACTGCAAGTATGGCTATTTTTAGGGTATCAAGCATGGAGTCTTTATGGATTACACTGGTTCATTCCCACTGCACCTCACTGAAGCCTACATCTCTTTTATCAAATTTAAAGATGTGTTCTTGTGAATATTTCCCATACGAATGACATTGGATTTAAAGACATTTTCTGAATCTGAACACTTTACTATGGACTCCTTGATTGCAATAAAATTGATGAAAAAATACCTCGGAATATCAGTAGTCTATCAACCTGTGATTCACTCTAAGAGAGGGGGAAATTGGACATTTAAAATTTTACCAAATGCAAAGCTTCATGTTTTAATATTCAGAGTCTCCTTGAAGATTGTGTAAAATGCTGGTTGCTTGCCAGTGGATGATACTGGGATGCTGAAAGTTACTCCAGAGAATAAAGACTCCCAGATTCTGAGATCTAACTTTGGCCATTTGTTTAACTAATGAAATGTCTTGGCGTAAAAAGTTTTTCTGACTACAAAAAAAGTTTGTCATGTAGCATAGTGAAGCAGCACACACAGTGGTTGGAGCAAAGACCGTGTTCCAATGCTTGTCCTGACTTTGCCACTCTTATATGACATTGGGCATATTACTTCTCCTAGCCTCAATTTTCCCATCTGTAAAATGGGGATAACACTGGTAGCTGTTTATTAGAATTTTTAGAAAATTTAAAGATAATTTAGAACAGTCCCTGGTACATAAGAAACACTAAATATAATTTAGCTATTATTTTTAAGGCTACCTCAGTAGTCTTCCTTAAAACTATACGGAATCCCTCAGACATAATTCTGCACCCCTGTGCAGTCATTTAAAGTTACAAGTTTTTCAATATTTAGGGGAAAGATCTTCGCCCCTGTCCAGAAGCTGAACAATATATTAAGCATGTCCTAGGGCATAGTTTTGTGACCATGAAGAAAGAAAAAACCTGGAATCAGAAACACTGGAGTTTTAAGTTTTTTTTAAGAAACCAAGAAACCATTAACCAATGATTTTTTTTTTCATTAATTTTAGTAAACATAAAATGTGAGACATGAAGGATGGCTGAGCTAAGAAACTGTGTAGCATGAACTTCGAATAATGAACACTGGTTATTGAAATATGAATTTTGTTATTCAATAAAATTAAAAATGCAGTAGCTTATTTGGTACCTACATCATGATATGCTTTTAGGTAGTTATGCACAAATAAGAAATTAATTTGTTAGCATTGCATTTATAATACTTTATCAAAATTTAGCTACTCAGGAGGATGAGGCAGGAAATTCGCTTGAACCCCGGGGGCGGAGGTTGCAGTGAGCCGAGATCACACCATGGGTGACATGCAGCCTGGGTGACAGAGCGAGACTCCATCTCAAAAAAAAAAATGCTTTTTATTAATTTTTGAAGAGGCTGCATGGATTTAAGATGGCAGACGTGGGAGCTCAACTGCTGATACTTGAAACCCACCTCTACTACCTACTTGCTGCATGAGCTCTGGGAGCTTACTTGACTCCCCTCTCTACCTCAGTTCCCTTATTGTAAATGGAGAAATAATTAAACCTCCCCACTGAATTGTGATAATAACTAACTTATGTAATATATGCAAAGTACCTAGAATAGTGCTGGACACATAGTAAATTCCCCAAAATTGTTAGCTTACATTATTATTTCTCACTTAGTATTTTTTCTAGCCAACATTAGATACAAATCTTAATGGTTTTATTTTAAAACTGCATGGCATTTTAATGGTCATTTAAATTTAATCTATTATAATGGATCATTCAGTGGTTAGACTTTACATCATCAGCATTATGTACACCCACCAGAAAATCGGGCTAAGATACAATGGCTTGGAAACTAACTTGAAAATAAAATAAGCTTCTTTTGGCCATGTCCGTGATCTATGGCTACTTCTTCTGGACACATCTTGTTCAGTTCTGCCTTCCATCTCTTCTTCGGTGGGACTCACTGAGTTCATGCTCTGGGCTCTATTTCAGGGTGAAGTGTTTGGGGGCTGAAGGCTCCGGATAGCAGATTCTTAGGTTCCCTGGACGTTGAGTATACCAATTTCCTTCCTGGAGTTGTCTGCGAATGTAAACATGTAGGGAAGACAGAGGAAGAATTTAGAGATCTCAGACAGAGAAACAAGGGGAAAGAATACAGGGAAAATAGGCTTAGAAATAAGACAGCATTAAAATTGTAGGGACATGGATGCGGCTGGAAACCATCATTCTCAGCAAACTATCGCAAGAACAGAAAACCAAACACCGCATGTTCTCACTCATAGGTGGGAATTGAACAGTGAGAACACTTGGACACAGGAAGGGGAACATCACACACCAGGGCCTGTTGAGGGGGAGGGGGAGGGGAGAGGGATAGCATTAGGAGATATAACTAATGTAAATTACAAGTTAATGGGTACAGCACACCAACATGGTACATGTATACATATGTAACAAACCTGCACGTTGTGCACGTGTACCCTAGAGCTTAAAGTATAATCAAAAAGAAAAAATACATATATTAAAAAAAAAAAAAAAAGAGTTAAGAGGAAGGCCAGGCTCAGTGGCTCACACCTATAATCCTAACACTTTGGGAGGCCAAGGCAAGAGGATCACCTGAGGCCAGGAGTTCGAGACCAACCTGGCCAACAGGGCGAAACCTTGTCTCTACTAAAAATACAAAAATTAGCCAAATGTGGTGGCAGGAGACTATAATCCCAGCTACTAGGGAAGCTGAGGCACGAGAATTGCTTGAACCCGGTGGTAAAAGTTGCAGTGAGCTGAGATAGAGCCACTTCACTCCAGCCTAGGCAAAAGAGCGAGACTCTGTCTCAAAAAAAAAAAAAAAAAGAGTTGAGTAAGAGGAGGAAAAAAAAAGAAGAAAGAGAAAAGGGCTTTACCAGCCCCAGTATCTTTTAGCTACTTCTCATCAACCGCCCTCCAGGCATTCTAAAACTGCTCATCCAATTCAGATTTATGGCCGGGTGCTGGAGAGAAGGTGTAATATTTCCCTTCCTTTAGTACTTTGGTCATTTTATCCTTCATGCATTAATTCAGCATGCCACTATGTAGCACTTTCTCTGGGCAAAGCAATCATTCTATTAGACATTGGGCCTGGAGAAAGGAAAAGTGATTACCAGAATGAAAAAAAAAAAAAAAAGACACAGGGGTTTATGGTTTGGTGGAAGAAACTATATAAGGATATAGAAACATTACAATCAAGTTAGTGATCATAAGTATTAGGGTTGCTGAGAGAGAGGAATGACTAGTTCTGCCTGGGTAACCAGGGACATTTTCCCAGAGGATTTATCACTCAAGTAAGTCTCTAAGGACAACGAGGTACTCCTCAGCCTAAAATAAACTATATTTCACTGGGTCTGAGGCATGCAGAAGCATGATGTGTTTTGGAAGCAGTAGTTCCTTATGGCTGTAATAGAGGGAGTGCGGGTGAAGGCAGAAGACATGGAGGAGGATGTGGGGTCGTTGAGAAATCCTGTGCCCAAATAGGTTTAATATGTCTTTTTCATCTTTCTTCTCCTCCCACTATCCTCCCTAGTGTGACTAAATGAGAGATGCTTGGAAATTCCTGTTTCTGGTTCCAGGGAAGTCAGTGAATCCATGCAGCATGGAGAACGGCCTAGGGTGACCTGAGCATCTGGAAGGTCCATTTTCAGTCTCCAGGCTGGGACTGCTGAGTGGCTGGTGGTGTCACTAAGTTACTAAACAGGATCGGGGTCTGTTATTGGATTTTCTAATGCCATAGTTAATAGTGTCAGTAAAACATAAAACATAACTTAGACACTACTGTTAGATGTACTTTTTTAAGTTGCTTTATTGAAAATTGCGTGTATACTGCATTGGTATAGATAGCCAGCCCTGTATGCATGTGTGCGTGTATGTCTGTCAGCTTTTTATGCCTGTAAAGTCTCACAAACCCTGAAGAACAAGCATGCTTTTCTAATATTCTTAGTTGTACATAAATCTATGTATTCAGAACAAGACTACAGTGAGGGCTTTTTGTGCCCATGGAAGTGTCAAACCAGGTACCAATGGCCCAGGAAATGCTGAGAATCTCACAAGACATGACCAGTTATTTATTCTCTGGTGACAGAGTGTGGAAAGGGATCAACTTTCCTCTAGCCAGTCTTAGTCTCTGCTTAGGAGGACAATTGCAGTATGGTTGAAACAAATACTCTTTTCTCATATATTCTACTCTAGCTTGTGCAAACTCCTTCTATGTGGCAGAAAGAGACAGATAATTCTTTGCTCATGTTTTCCTGGGACTCACCCCAGTAACACTTACTGGAAACTCCACCTGCCAGGCCATATAAGAACACTGAATAGCTTAGAAGAAAAGGAAACTGATATGAAAAGTGGACAAGAAATTACCCAAAAAGGTCTTATTTGAATCCAAGCACCAAAAAATGCAGAAATGCACAATTAACTGATTTCCTAATGCATTAGGAAGTAACTCAATCTCTTGCTACCTAAAATTGAGTTAAACTAGGAGAAAAATAATATCAACACGTAGTTTGCATAATGTGATGTGCTTATTAAGGAAGTCTACTGGATGATGATGCTACACAAAATAAAATGTCCACATTTCAACATGATCTACTTTTAAGTTACAGAAACTAAAACTGAATATACTTTCTGTTGGCATCTTATAAAAAAGTTCTTACAGAATCTTAGCCTAATAGGTCAATACTAGCAGCACCAATTTTGTGCAGTTCTCCTGAAAGCTTTCAGCAGTAAATCTCTAAAAATGTCCACTTAAGCAGTAGGGGTCATAAATATTTCGCGAGAGCAATAAAACAGAACAGAAATTTGGAAGTTATAATTTTAGTGGATATAACTGCACTTTATAAAAGGAAGGCCTCTGGGACCCAGAATAAATGCAAAACTCTGTCTGACTGAACTGCAGTACTAACCCATCTGCAAGTGGTAAATTATCCCCAGTCCCAGGTGTGGTGCATTATCCTAAGGGTGTCCAGTGATTAAAGGTAAGAACGTGGCTAAAGTCCAAGGGAGCACTGAACATTAATGATGACTGGAAATCATCAACAATTTCTCTGGAAGTTTGATTATTTTCTATTTATTCACATCAGCCAGGCCCAAGGTTCAATAGATTGTCTATGATCAGTTCCTGGTGTGTATAGATACACCAGTGAAAGAAGCCCAGAGGCTCTTTATTTGACCCAAAAGGAGTTCACATGGAAAAATAAAGTGATAATCCTATTACCAATAATCCCTCAGGCTGCCAGAAAGACAGACATTTACTGAAGCCTTTATCCTAAAATTCTACTGATGATTGCAAAGCAACATAAAGATGTCCTTACTTTTGTGCTTTCCCTGATACATCACTTGTTCTGTTTAGTACACATTTGCATAAAGGTTCTTTTACATTTAAATCTGTGTCTGAGTGTTAGAAACTATCCAAGGACCAAGGTTAAGCTTAATTGATTTCCTAAACTCTCCCACCATCCCACCTCTCCACACGCTCATGTGTACATAAAGAGTACTGTGGATTTTAAATGCAAGTGACTATTATTTCACAATTAAATCCATAGTTTTTGTTAACGTCCTTTATACTTTCCACCAAGTTCTTCAATTGTCTGTCTGCTTGGCCCCAAACTAATTTTAATTGGTGTAGTCTAGAAAACTCGTAATTACAATATTGAATGAGCGTAGCAGGAATAGAAAAGTTACATCTGAAGAGCAGATGAAAAAAATGTTCACGCAAGGCGGCTCAAGCTTCTGATTTTTAATCAACATTTGATTGTAACCTATTAAAATGCCAAATCACTTGGCAATATTGTGCTATGTCGTCACAGCTTAAAATAGTCACTGTGAAATAGTCATTCCACCCTAGTTTTCTCATATGAAAATAATAACACGTTGTACCTTTTGCTGTTGTTTCTAATTTTTTGGTTTTTATTATTGTGTAACTGAAATGTCAGCCTCTTGCATCTAAGGGTCACCTTCTAGTTTGTTTGGAAAATAAAGGGTAAGAGAGTTTGTCTCATGTCTCCTCCTGAGTCATTGACTTGGCAGTGTTGGCCATATCATGTGTTCCACTCTGCCTTGCTTTCAGCATGGCCTTTGGTCACGACTGTGTTCACTGCTGTTTACCACCTGGACTTGGGTCTCCCTTGGTGGTATAGCACTAGTACCAGAAGGGACACACTTTCTATAACTGACCTATCACTTTGTTCCCATTAATACTCAACCACAAAGTTTATGTCTTATGGATTCTGCTGCAGTTTTGGGGATTGTTCCAAGTAAAATGCTCTAGGAAAAAAAAAAAAAGAAAGAAAGAAAACTTGTTGGATACTCTCATGGGTCGGTTTTACCCATGGTCTTTTTTAATCTGGGCACTCCTGGGATACAGTAATCATTCCGCAGGGCCTTTCCCAAAGACTGAGATAGAGAATCCAAGTCAAGCCTACAAGAACGGGGAGTGGGTGTTGGATTTGGAAGGAGAGAGGCCTGCAGAAAATAGTCTATAATGGGTTCTGCAGCTTAAAGTCTGATTACCATCCGGGCCCCTCAGTCAGTGTGAAGAGAAACCAGCCTAGGTTCCTGGGTGGATATGTGTTGTTTTTGCACACCCAGAATTATTATCCTTATACTTGTAATAGTGACTTGAATTTCCTTGGAGATCAACCCTATATACTTCCATTCCTTGGGGTTTAGGTGGGGCTGGCCCAAACCTTGGACTCAGAGGTCAGCTCATGACCCAGATCTGGACAATTGGTATTGTAGTCTGGCCATGGTGATTGGTTAGTCACTCTTTAATCTAAGTAATCCTAGGAATTTTTTTTTTTTTTTTTTTTTTTGGAGCAACTAGAAAAGACAGGTTGTGGGGTGTGTGTGTGTGTGTGTGTGTGTGTGTGTGTGTGTGTGTGTGTCTGTCCTAAGACAGCTAGCAGAGAGGATGAAGTGAGTCTGAACTGCCATCAGGCACCATAAAAGCATAAAATGAGGACAACCGAGAGGAAAGCAGGGCTGAAGTGTGAAGACAGACTGGTTCTAATGATGGAATTTGAGACCCTTGGATCTAGCCATGATCAAAGCTGGTAATGCTGAAGTTTTCAGTGTGAGAGCAAAGTATTTTTTTTTCCACATTAGCCAATTTGAATTGATTTCTTGTCACTTACAATCCAAAGTTTCCCGAATGATATATTTTTGAATTTTTTCCTATTTACACAAGTTCCATGGATACTCACTGACACACATACAGAGACACACACACCACCCAAGGACAAACAATAATCTCAAAAATATTGCAATCTAGATCCATAGTAGGAGAGAGAAGCACTTTTTTTGTGAATATAATATGCACCAATACCTGTGAACAATGTCTATAGTAGTTTATACTATTATGCAGAACATTTCCGTTTCCATGTCTTCTTTCCAGACATTAATGCTAGCCCTTAGTGAAGCAAAAGAAATTGGATCCATTGCAGTCCCATGACAAATAACAAAATTAATTTTTAGTTATATAAAAGTTAGCTGGAATCGAAATTAAAATTTTTGAAATTCAAGGTCAAATTATTAGGCAGGCATCCATCTCCCTAACTCATTATATCTTTGGAAGCAGGAGGTCACAGTATAGGATTTATTTCCCTCTTCAAATTCCTAAGACAAAGGAATGAGGGAGAGGCAGGACAAAAGACTAGTTCTTCCAGTAACATTTGAACGTAGGCAACTTTAACCAATGTTTATAAAGAAGAGAAAATCTATTTACATTTTTCCAAATTCTTTATGATCTTTCTCTATTACACATATATTCTTCTCCATTTATGAGGGAAGAGTGGTTTATATTAGATAGGAATAGACCAATGGAGAGAAGAAAGGTTGAGAAATCAGTGCACCACTCTAGAACAGATAGGGTTTGCTGAGATATCTTTCTCGTTGTGTTGAAGATATGATTTAAGTCGTTACGCTCAACTTGAATGGAAAAGATTTCCAAATTTTCTTATGCTAAGGGTGACTATTTGTCCAAAGACTAAATATTTTAGTAAATCAGAGTTTGGTTGCCTATACATCTATTAACTTGTTCTTGGTGTACTGTGTTGTGTGTGTGTGTAGTGAAGAGGGGTGATGAAGGCAGAGAATGGGAAGTAAGAGCTTTTATTTTCTTCATTTATTCTATCTCCCTTAAGAAGGAGAATTAAGTAGTAAACCAGAGATGGAATTCCAGTTTGGGTGTCAGAAATTATTCCTATTCCAAAAGACTTCAGTCTATGTTTCACATTCATACGATACTGAATAGCTTGGCATTCTTCTCATGATCAGTGATGGTCAAGTATGACCCTTGCCTGCAGGATACTGGCATCAGTAACGAAATTTGTTTAGCTCATCAATAGTTAGTTGGTTCTCAGCCCAGTGCATAAACATATATATTTAGTTTATAAACAACTAAACTAAATATATTATATTAGTTTATAAACAACTAAACTAAATATATATGTTTTATGTATATATTTAGTTATATGTTATATATTATATATATTTGATTAGCATATAAATATTAGTTTAATATGTTTAACATACAAACTTATATATGTATTTAGTTTAGTTGGTTTTAAAATATACATATCAAAGTATTGAGGTCAGGAGCAAGGATTTTTGTGCCTTCTTAAATACGCTCTGCTTTCTGGCAGTCCATTTCAGCAATTCCTTTTATCCAGTGTAAAGTTCATATAACAATTCTAATTCCATCAGGGCAGAGCATGATAGTTATTTACTTATCTTAGGCATTTTTTAACTGCCAGGATATCTTAATCTCTGGGACATTATTGACTTTGGCCTAATCTGTGATACTTTTCCTTGGGACGAAAACCCTTCCCCTCTCCTTTCGCCTTCCCAGCTAAGCAGATCTGTTCCACTCCCGTGAGTTGCTATCTGTTTGGTTTGACTGCTCACTGAAGACTATTTATTTACTCCCTAGGCCTCTCCTCTTATAATAGAGCCTGTTATTGATCAGTTAACTTTACCTCCCAGAGTAAAATCCAAAGTCTTTAGCATAGTACTTGAGAATCTCCTTTATCTCGAATCCCTTCTTTTTATTAGATTGAAACATCTATAGTTCCTACTCATGCAGACTTCCAGGTATCTGGTTTTAAATGTTGAGAAAATTCTCTATTCATATAACATCATACACAATATATGATCCTGTTAGCTTTTTAATCAGTGATTGACATGTTTATTATTTTTCTTGTGGATGCATTAGATTCTACTAATGGTTTTCCTCGTGTTATATGAGTCTGCTTCTTAGAACAAATCCCATATCTTCACAGTGAAAACTATTTCAATATGATGTACCCTATTTTAAAAATTTTATATATAATTTTCCAAAAATACTCATAAATGAAGCTAAATTATATAATTTTTTGGACTTTCTGAGTTCAGGTACCAAAATTGAATCTGTTTCATAAAATGAATAAGATAATAATTTTTAAATTAATGCATCACTTTGGTAATTTTACATTTTTGTTGGAGCATTTCTTCTGTATGTATAATTGTCATATTTATTCACCTATTTTCTATTAAAAAGAATAAGATTTCCTTTGCCCCAATGTCTGGTTGGCAGATCCATCTAAAAAGAATATTTCTCAGTGGTTAAGAGCATAAACTCCTGAAGCCAGACTTCCTGCCACGTTAGTGTCTTCTTAGCTAAGTATTCAACCTTTCTGTTTCCTTATCTTTAAAATGGGGAGGATAATAATAATAATATTGCAAGTATTGCAAAGTTGCTATAAAGATTAAATGTATGACTATATAGAGAGCACTTACAAACACCTAGTAGGAGAAAGGGCAGCCATTTCTTATCTACTGATTGCTTAGTAAGCACCTCAAACTTGAGAGGTCTAAAACAGAATTTTGATCTACTGTTGATCTCAACCTGCTCCTTCTATAATCTCCTTCTCAGTAAAATGTACCATATTTTCACAAAGTTGCTTAGTCCAGGAAACCGCTAGCTATCGGTGATTCCTCTCTTTCCCTCATTTCTCACAACTGATTCATCAGAAAGTTTTATCTGCTTTGAATTTTAAAATATCTTATAAATTAGACAATTTCTCACTATTTGCATAATTGCTGTCCAAGTCTACAGTGCTATCACCTTTACTATTCCATGGCCTCTTTAATGATCTCTCTGGTCCCTCTTCTATGCCACTTCATTTCATTCTCCAAAGAGAAGCCAGCATCTCCTCCTTAAATAATTGGATTGAATTTTCTTCCTGCCAAAACTTGTTAGAGACTTCCTCTAACATTTAAAATAAAACTCCAATTCTTTATTCTAATCTGAAAGGCCTGGATACCCTTGCCCCGTATCACCCAACCTCATTTCTTATCAGGTCCTGACAATGGGTGTCTTCAAATACATGAAGCTGGTTTCTACCTTAATCCTTAGGGTTTGCTATTTGGTCTGTCTGGAATGCCTTTCCCCAAGATCTCAAATAGCTGTTTCCTTCTTTTCGTTTTCGTCTGTACTTAAGTGTGATCTCAGAGAGGTCTTCCCAGATCATTCATTCTAAAATAGTCCTCTCTGTAATTATTTCTTGTTTATTTTCCTCATGGCACCTCTTACTTTGATCTGAAAGTGCATTATTTGTTTATTATCTACATGATTATGGTCTTTTTCTCCCCTAGAGTCATAGGGACAGGGGTTCAATCTTTTCATTTTCAACACTGAAACACTCAGTGCCCACACCGATGCACAGAGGTTCTCAATCAATATTTATTCAATCAGTCATTATTTAACAAATACTTCAAATAACTACTTTTTCCTTTATAGCTACTCACTCCTCCCATCCCGTGTAGATGGGATCAGGCCTTTGTTCTCCAGGGAACACCCTTGTCTTTTCCTAGATTGAGACTTCCCCCTGGTTTTAATGCCTTTTAGCAGAACTGATCCAGGTTTATTCAGCACTTCAAGATTTGAGTAAAATGTAAATGTAGGCCACCAGGCTGTCAATGTCTGGCATGATGCCACCACCACATTAAAGAAAAAAAAAGAATTTGAGGTGAAACCTTAACTTTATCCATACTCTTATCCAATAGAAAAGAATATGAAAAAAAAAATGCAGTGAGAATTATATTTGGAAGCAATGAGACAGAAGATATAAACGTTCCAGAAAATATACCCAAGCATTCTAAAAAGATCTGGCTCTGAGAATTTAAAAATACCAAAACACAGACTTCTCTGTCCACACAACAGGACACAACATTGTAAATATCTTACTAGGTTCATATTTGCAATGGCAGGAAAAGGAAGTGTTATGCTGATGTGTTACAATGCAATATCAAAAGGCCATGTAAACAAAATCCATTTGCCACCCCTTAAAAAAAAAAAAAGAAGAAGAAGAAAAGAACCTTACCTGAAGCCACTCATGAAAAATATCAGAATCTAATTTACTGTTTGCATCAGGCTGCTTTTCAACCCCTGTTGCTAGATATTCAAGACCCTTCTCTCGTATTCCCCTCCTTTCTTCCTTTCTTGTTCATTCTTCATTCCTGAGTCCTCCTTTCATCCTGCCACCATCTATGGGCCCAAGGCAAAGCTAAATTCAAACAAATAAATGTACCCTATATCCACATTTCCCTTTGAGTGGAGTAGCTTCAAGACCAACTCGAACTACTGCTCCTTTCCTTATTGTTAATACCAGTCCTCTATCACAGCATAATTTTGATGCCTTTATATACAGTGGGCATGGAATACCAATATCCACAAATTAAATGCCTAACCTTTAAGGCTTTTCATCTTTTTCTACAACTCAATTTAATCGCATTCCATCAAATGGTAGAAAATTCACCCAACATCGCTCCAGACAAACTTGACAATTTTGGGCTTAAACGCATGAAGTTTTTGTAAGCACTAAATTTAGAAATGTGCTTAAAAACTCTTTGTAGAACAAGAAGCTACTTAAATTTTTCCATATAAAGAAGAGGTTATCTTCCTCTTCTTTCCATATATCTTCCATATAAGACTAACTACTTATTATAATTTTTCCCTGACTTATTCAGTTTATAGTATATGTTGAGAGGCAGTAGTTTGTGCAATAAGAAGGAGGGAAATGAGATTAAAAATAGGTCATAGACAATTGTATTTCTGCTAAAATTCCACATGCTTTATGTCTTTTAACCATCACCCCAAAATCTTGGGGTATAGGCCTGCATTTTAGGTATGAGGAGATTCAGGCGCAAGAAAGTTGAGAAACTGATCAAAGGTACAGAGCTAATAAATAGCAACCCAGGGTCTCTGCTCTTATACTTTTATCATAGCATTTATTCGTTAGGTATATTTGTGTGGCTTTTTTTCAAATCTGAATTTCTTTTAAGTCCTTTGTACAACTTAGAGTGGGGGAGAGAGTTGGAGTAGAAAAATGTTATTAATCACTGAAAATAAATAAAAAGGATTTTATTTATAAAATTTATAAAGAGGATTGAACTGAGTTGGTGTCTGAAATATTGGGCACACAGAAAACCTTCTAAAGAAGATTTAAGCTCTATAATAATATATGTGAGCAGTGGAGTTACAAAATTTCCTAGTTGATATTTACATAGCACTTATCACTGGTCTAAGTGAGAGATTTATTCAACATAAACATGCACTAACTCTTATCCCCACAATATGGATGAGAAAACCAGAACATAGGAGTAATGAGTAATATGCTTAAGTCAGCCTCTGGTCATCTGCTGTATACTATAATAAATCCAAAAACCCAAAATTAATGTTTTGTCTCCTCCGTGAAAACAGACTTAGAAATATAACTTTCTTGATTGCCTCCCCCACAGAATTTCTGTCCTACTGATAGGTGCAGGATGTGTGAGTAAGCGTGAAGGTAAAGTTTAAATATTTTGCACCTCAAGTATATTTCTCATATATTTTTAGGTTTATAAATACAACCAACATTGGAATCTCCAAACAACAAATGTATCAATGTATTAACTCTGGGGATGCAAAGAAAGGTGTTGAATATGTGGCTAAGCTTCATAATAAAGAATGAATCATTTTAATTGTTTAATAAAATGTCACTTGAGTAAATACATATACATCTATGTTTGTCTATATCCACGTCTAAAATACAACATTAAAATAGTTCCTAAATGAGGACAAAGATCTGAAGTCTTCTGAGAGTCAGATAATTCTTCTATTGAATTACAAAGAAGAAAGAGGGCCCACAAGAAATATTTTTCACTGATATTAGAAAAAAAAAAAAAAAGAGCCAGTTCCTGTGGCTCATATCTGTAATCCCAGTACTTTGGGAGTCCAAGGCAGGAGGATCCCTTGACCCCACGACTTTGAGACCAGTCTGGGAAACATGACAAAACGCTGTCTCTACAAAAAACACAAAAATTAGCCAGGCTTGGTGGTGCATGCCTGTAGTACTAGCTACTTGGGAGGCTGAGGTGGGAAGATCATTTGAGCCTAGGAGGTGAAGACTGCAGTGAGCCATGATCTCGCCACTGCACTCCAGCCTGGGCGACACACTGAGCCCCTGTCTCAAAAAATAAATAAATAAAAACTAAATTTTAAAAAATGTATACACACAACTAAGCCTCCTTTTGTTACCAGTTGTTTTATTTAACTCACTTCCCTTACTATGACGATAGAACTAATTCACAACAAAGAGCAGAGAAGAGGTGTCAAGAATCAATCATTTTGCCTGTTGCCAAAACAATAAAGTCAACTCTAGGACAAGATTAATTCCTTCCACAAAGATGCCTGCTTTATATAACACTAGATAGCCTCCAATAGTTGATGTTATACACATACTGATAATGGAAATGATATGGAAGAATATCAATAGATCTAGATACTGTAACAAAAAGACAAATCTACAGCTACAAAACTATGGTTTAATATCAAAATATTTGACTTTCAAAGGGCAGTTCTGTCTTTAAAAGACATACTATTTTAGAGCACTCACCTCCCTTTATAGAAATCTCATTTGCATCAGTGTCTGTTTCTCTCCATGGACCTTTTTAATGGCTTGTATTATGGCTTATTTATTTTCAACTCTTTGATTTCCAGTAAACTGTTTGCCACCAATTTGCAACCACAAAATGCACTGAATGAGTATATGAATAAATACCTGTATTTGTAAATCCAAGAAGTATTTTCCTCCTTTTTCTGGTAGAAATATTTGGGCATTTCTGAATCATATTCTGAGTTTCTTATTATTTTAACTAATACGTAGAAGAATTGCTACCATTATTTTTGTATGAAAATACAGTAAGTAGTTGATAAAACAAAAGAGAACAGCTTAGTCATTTTAAATAAATCGAGTATGATAGAAGAAAGCATTGGTGTTACAGAAAAGGGGAAAAAATTAAGACTTTATATTGAAGTTACCGCTCCACACTCAGCACAACCACATGAACCCATGAATTTACTGTAGTATAGTTTTCTACTCTCAAAAAAACATAAGTTAGTCAAGGATAAGAGAACTGACCTTCAGCTTCATGTTTGTGTACTGAATTGCCATAAGGAATCAGAATATATTTTCTGTGGCACAATATTTTTATAGTGAAGCAGCCAAAATACCACAAATGCATAGCACAAGCTCCAAGCATTCTGGACCTTCCAGGCATTTTTGTGGCTTGACATTGATGAATGCAGGTGAGATATAGGTTGCAGTTAGGATCAAATTACAACAAACACTGCCTTTTCCAAAAATATGAGTTGCTAAAACAGCTTCCCTATTACCTTGGGAGAGGATGCCTGTCCATCAACAAGCAGGGACTTTAGAGCAAGTTCTCACAATTGCATCTTTTCAGTGAGCACAACATCTGAGCCCAGTCAAAATAAAAACAATAATAAATGACCCTTCCCTCACATTTCCACAACAACCTTGTGTGGTGAACAATGTGACTTCCTTCTCTCTTTTCTTCTCCTTCTCTATTCTGAATGGTATACTTTTACTTGCAACTAATTGAATTTAGGTATAGGATTATTTCTTAATTTCAGAAATGACCAATAAAAAGAAAGGAATAAGACTAGTACACATATGTATCTTATAGAATTATTCTCATTACTTTCCAGGTCAACCTAACAATGACATATACCTCTTATATAATCCCCCTAATACATAGGCTATCATTTATAAGCATACAATCTGTTCTTTTCTTATATTTTTCCACTAATTTCTTCCTAGTTTGATTATACCAAATAACAACACAATATAGCTTAGAAAACACCATGTGTGACATATATGCTATGCTCAATATTTTGTGGTTATTATTATTATTACTATTTTGAGACAAGATCTAGCTCTGTTGCCCAGGCTGGACTGCCGTGGCACAATCACAGGTCACTGCAGCCTCAACTTGGGTTCACGCTATTCTACTGCCTCAGCCTCCCAAGTAGCTGGGACTACAGTCTTACACCACCACACCCTGCTCATTTTTGTATTTTTTGTACAGATGCAGTTTCACCATGTTGCCCAGGCAGATCTTGTACTCGTGGGTTCAAGTTATTCACTTGCCTTGGCCTCCCAAAGTGCTGGGATTACAGGCATGAGTCACAGTGCTTAGCCACTTTGTAGTTATTAATATGCCATTTAATATAAGATATTCCTTCTTAAGGTTAAAAAATGTATAGCCTGTGATTTTTTTCACACTCATATTATTTTGTTTTCCTGGTATAATTTCCTGGTATATGGTATGAATATACTATATTCATACTATATTTCCAGTTATTCTTTGTGATTGATTGTCTAAGATGAAATTTATGTTTTGAAATACAGTGACTTTTCTGAAGTTGATAGATCTGTACATTCACCACTTCTTATGTGGGTCGATTTCTCAGTATTTTGAGAATATGTCTTGAGAAAAGTATTTATGTGGTTTTTGACATAGCAACTAAGACTGTTGTTGCATTTCAAACAGTGAATCAAATATTGTGGGGTCCAACATTTGGATCCATATTGTGCTAAACACAGCTCTGATTTATAAGAGAAAGACTTTAAAACACTCAGAAGACAACATTAAAAGTTTTAGATTATTCTTACAGAATGAGGTCCTCATACATCATCAATCATTTTCCTTTGTTTCACTTCTCTGTGATGTTTCTTCTTACCACTTTCAACAAACTCCCTGTGGATATTTTGTGGATATTTTGACCTTAAGACAACTACGACCATTCTTATAGCTACACAAAAAGGCATTTATTACAGTCAGATCAATGCAAAAAACTGATGCAGTTAAACGATTTTCTAATTATCTCCCTCTCCAATACATCTCTGATGAATGCTTTCCACTAACTCAAACGTTCCAACCAATTTGTGTTTGGTTCTTTTGTTTTGTTTTGACAAGCATAAATTGAATTTCTCATTGCCCAGGAACATACTTGCAACCAACACAATTATTTATATGTGTATTGGTAAAAATTTCAGCCCTTCAGAATATTTTTTAGTCATAGAAAACTGCTCATGTTGGAAACAACAGAAAGTTACCACATAGTATAAATTCAGCCTTTGTATTGAATATTTCCATTAGCAATGTAAAAGATGGTGAGAAGTTGCTGCTAATCAAATAGGAAATGTCAATCAAATGGGACAGGCTGGGGATTAGATAATGAAACAGGCTTCTAATTTCTACATCATTTATGTGGCCCTATGAAGTGTGACGGAACCATAATGATTCATCGCCTCCTGATATTAGAATCAAGCACTTGGGTTCTGAAGTTAGGAAAATGTCTGGGTAGCTCAGACATAGTTTTGACAATGCCAAAACAAGCTTGGAAAGGGAAGCAGTCAGTCTAACCAATGATTTGGCAGCGTAAAAACCGAACAAGTATGTTAATTGATGTTTATTTTAATATCAAATGTAGTCAAATCCTTTTTATGTAAAACCAACCCATTTAAGGAGACACCCTCTGAAGAAGAATAATTGAGCAACATGGGTCAAAGTATCAACTGAGCTGTTCTTGAAAAGTAACAAAAAGAGGCTGAAACTTTTTGATGAGGTTTTAAAATGAAAGGCAAGAGAGAAGTACATGAAAACTATGAATCCCTTTAGATTGCGTATGTCAGCATTAGTCAACATTTGGAGAGTAAAAAAAAATTCTCACCAAATTTTAGTGCTCAAAGACTATAAAATATGAATGTGTTAGTTAAATATTTGCAAAAAGCCTTTAAAATATTAAAATATTAACATTTTAATTCAACAAAGAGGGTCCTTAGAGTTGTGAAATGTTATGCACTACGATTCCAATCTTTGATTTGGGGAATTTATCTACATTAAAAAATATTTTGAACAAACCAGCTTTTTCTCTTATAACTGTTTGTGGTTTTACTTTTGCTAACTCTGCTAACATGTTGCAAGATATATTCATTCAATTGATAAAATCATGATATATACGGGCACCTTACTAATTCCTAAGCATATCCATTACACTCAAAACCAAAATGCCACATTATGCTTGATACATGACTAGTTATGGCTTATTCTACTGCGAGTACTACTAATCAGTGCTTCCTGGTCAAACAAGGTAAAAGTTTCATATCAGAAAACACATAACATAAATATAACATAAAGTCACATATCAGAAAACACAAATCAAGGTGAGTAATACTTTCACTTAACTAGGACGATAATAATGTAATAACATTATAGTAATAACCATATGTCAAGAACCCACTAAATACCTGACATAGAAAATGGCAATTTAGATGTTCTTTTTATTCAATCATTAAACAAATCTTAAGGTCAGTATTAATTATTCCAATTTTACAGGTAAGGAAACTTGCTAAGTAGCTTGTCCAAAATTAATCACATAGTTCATGGGAAGCTGAAACCTAGATCCAGATGTGACTGTACTGAGAGCCAATGCCCTTTCGCTCAGCAATCGTGCCTAAGAAAAAAACACAAAAATCAATAAAGTGAAACTCCAGAGCTAGAGAGATAATGTGATATCTTTTAGTCAAGCCCATGTTGTGATTTCATACCTTGAAGCATGCTCCTCCACCCCTACTCCACTCTGAATACAGTGGTTATAAAAAAGAAATCTTTTTTGGATACCAAAAAAAATGGTGGAACCAAATTAAGAAAAATTGAGACAGAGATCTCCGTGAACCTGAAGGAAACAGAAACAACCAGGAGAGAGGAGAGAGAAAGAGAGAGGAGAGGGGAGAGAGAGAGAGTGTGTGTATTTGTGAGAAGGTGAGAAGAGGTATAATGGTCATTTGCCTGTTTGTACTCAAATGCATTTCCTCCTTTTCTCTTGGTCTTATTGCAGATTGCCATATTTTCCGGGGTTTCTTGATTGGTGGCTTTGGCTAGCTGAGCCAGTGTAAAGCAATGGCAAGAAACTGGGTAGCAGGAGAAATAAATGCTAGGGCAACATGCTTCCTCTCTCTGCCTTACTGGCATCAGACAGCAACTGTGTCTCTCTATTTAGATCCTCCTCCCTCCTGCCCCAAGCTCCTGCAGACCTATTCCTCCATGGTCCCAGCTCCCATCCAGGCTGGCACCCATGGCCCTGTGGCTTGTTTCTGATAACAGCAACTTGTTCTCATGTCTCCTCAGTCATAGGAAAAGTATCTTCTTCTTACTGTTGGTAATTTCTGTTATGATTTACTGTTCTGTGTAACCAGTTATCTGAATCAAATGTGACCTCTGAAATAGCTGGAGTGATTGCTGTTTGCAGGGTACTGACTGATATGCATGAGGTGGTAGAGAGTGGTGGGGAGAGTAAAAGGTACAGCCATAGGTGCATTGGTTTATGAATCCAAAAACCACGGGAATTTTAAATGCTACCTATTACACAAATAAAGGTGTTCCCTATTCAGTGGAGGGATTAAAGAGACAGTGAGATGATTTGTAAACGACATTATCGAAATGCCAAGCTAATCACTATGTGAGAAGCCAAAGTCAACAATAAAAAACATGGTGCTGGAGCAGAGGTCCCAGGATGGAGGAGGAGCTAAATTGAGGGAACTGTAAACTAGGGAGGGATAAAGAGAGGAGGAGAGAGAGAGAGAAAGAGAGAAAGAGAGATAAATACAATATGCATATCAGAACAAACTTACCCAGATGAGCAACAAAACTAAAATTTCAAACTATTAGAACTAAATAATACTAATCCTGCAAAACTCAGGATATTAATTCCCTACAATAAAATAAGAGAAAAATATACAACAATCTCAAAAGGAGCGTTATAGAATTAAGACCATTAAAGAAATAAGAATAAGATCAATTTAAAAGAAAATTATAGAAAATTGCAGGATTATAAAACTAGAGGTGATACTTATGAAAAATAACAATCAGTAGAAACAATAAGCATCTTACCCTCTACCAAAATCTTGAGATTTCAGAATTACCAAACACATATTATAAAACAAATATAGTGACCATGTTTGATTCTACTTCATTGGGTAGATTCAGACAAATTGAGCATGCTGTAAAGTTTTCTCCTTCCGATTTTGCCATACAGCTGGTCAATTTATTAGGATAATGACAGCAACCAATTCATACTGGTGGATTTCCAGTCTACTCATTTAACCAAACTAAATGTGATGTGAGTACATTTTGTAGATTTCAAATGGACATGGATGACATATCATGAATTCTGCTTTGAAAAAAGTTCGAGTTGAAATCAACTCGACTGTGTTTTAAGTTGTTAACATTTGAGGAGTTATTGTTTATTTATTTACACATTGTATAAAATAATTGGCTGATTTCTATTTTTATTTGTTTATTTATTCCTTAACACAATCCTAGCACTGCCTATGGATACTAAGATGGCCACCTCTGTGCAGAGAGGCTTGGCTATCTGTTTACATAACAGTCACGGTTGGGAGCCTCAATTTTCACAATGAATATATCAATTCTATCATTTACTTTATTCTAGTGAATAAATAGAATTTCTATTGATCAGCAACACAGAATACCTGGATTCCAAGCATATGTCTTCAATTGACCTAAATAAAACAAACAAGATATAGGATAGTTCTAATTGATGTGACAAACTCTGTATGTGCCTTGGAAGCAAATAATGTGCCTTTTTACAAGTAGAATGACCGTTCACAAGATTTAATTATATATTGACATAGAAAAAAATTGATACAAGCAAAACAACAGAAATGATACAGGTAGCATACTTGGATCACAATGCAATACAAGCAGAAATAGCCAAATTGAAAAGTAACAAATACCGACCCTTTGAAATAAAAAAGTAAAAACTTTTCTTAAATGACAACAGAAAATTTAAACCAAAATAGAAGAATAGTTAGAATATGACATGAAAACATGCATATCAGAGCTTATGAAATATAGCTAAACAATTGCTTATGGAAAGTCTCAGCATAAATATTTATATAATGAATTGAACATTTGCCACAGGTAGGTGGGAAAAGAACAAAATACTCTCAAGGAAAGGTGAAAGAATATAATAGAGAGAAAAACAGAAATTAATAAATTAGAAAAGAAAAAAATTGAACTGCTGAATAAATCCATGAACAAGTTTTGTTTTTTTTTAACTAAATAAATAAAAAACCTAATCAATAACAACAACAACAAAAAAAACCAGGAGAAAGTACAAATCCACAAATAAAAATTGATGAGGGGGAAATAACTACAGATTAAGAAAAAACTAAAAGGATCATGTAATATTATTTAACCTATTCAAATAATTTTGCACATCTTGATAAAATTGAAGATTTTCTAGAAAAGCATAAATTTCCAAAACAATTTCCAGAAGACATACAAATGTGAACAGTTCATTATCATAAAAGCAAGGAAAGAATTTGTGTTTTGCTAACTTCTTCTCCCTCCATCCCAAAGCACTAGGCTAAGACTATTTCTTAGTGTATGGAGCAGAAATCTCTAATTTATTTAACTGTTTCAGAGTATAGATGAAGAAAACAACTTCTGAATTGCTTAATTTTTATGGCCAAACCTGACAACAAATGTCACCAAAAGTAAATTAAAAGATCACGCATACACAAAAATACATAAAATACGTTGATAATTAATCTTTATTCACTCCTCTTAGCCCTTGATAGATTTAGTAGAGAAAGATTATTAAGAACCCTATGTCTATTTTTGTGTGTTTGATTTTGTTTTTGCCTTAAGAATGTCAATGCTGTGTTTTTAGTGAATACTCACAAGTATCATGTTTTCATTGAAGAATGCACTATTTATTATCACTAAATACTCTTTTTTGTCCCATTGAATACTTGTGCCCTGTTTGTAACCATTTCTGATATAATGGTATTTGAATTGCTATAGTATGTCATTGTTTATTCTTTAATTTTCAATCTGTCTGAATCATTACGTGTTAAATAAGTCTCCTGTTATAGTTGGTTTTGCTTGTGATCCAACCTGATAATGCCTTTCTCTTAATATTAAGGGAAGATTAGTTCATTTGCACTTACTGATAGTGCATGTGTGCACTGATAGTGCAATGTATGATAGTGCATGTATTCTTAGTTGTGACATCATACTTCATATTATATTTTCTATTTTATAGTATATTTGAACCTTCTTTTATACTTTGATATTCTGTTCAAGTTGTATTTTTCCCAGCTCTGAAATTTCATTTATTTGTACTATTTTGGATTTACTGTCAAACACTGCTTGAAATATGGAATAAGAAGGCATATTGTGGAATAATAAGACAACTAGTTACTTAAGTGGATCTAATGTGTGCATAGAGAATATACCATATTCAAATACGTGTAACCATTTTTAAATTTCTCTGTCAAATATACATTTTTACATTGACTATGTAAACATGGTTGAAGAGGCAATTCTATAATTGGAAAAACAAAAAACAACTGGAGTCAGACTCAGAAGACTTGGGTTCTTATTCTGGTTTCAAATTGTACTACCCAGAATACTTTGAAGGATGTCATTAAGCTTCTCTGTAATATTTTTCTAAATGCCATCTTTGTTTCTTTTATGGTAAGACATTAAAGACATCAACATTGTGAAAGTTTTTTAGAGAAAATATTTTAGAATATAAAGTATTTTTAGAAATAGCTCTCTAATTTTTTTTAAATTTCTCAAATAATCACCTAAAACAACAAAATTAGAAATCAAAACATTAACCTTGACATTAAGAGTGAATCTAACTTGGAAATATTCACCTAGACAAATTTGCAAAAATGAAAATTGTATAAGCATCTTGAATTTTATCAGGTCAGTAACCCTCTTCTGGCGATTTCGACATTTGCTCAGTCAGAGGTCACCCTGACTGTGCATATAATCTGCATAAATGCTTCTGGTTACTTTTAAGTACAAGTAGCAGAAGGCACCTGATGATCACGACGGTGAAAACACATCATTGAGTCTGTTATGCAAGGACACAGGTGACCTGGGATTTGGAAAGTTATAGGGTGGGACGTCCTCAGTCATTTAGGGTTAGTCTCGAGGCTGCAGGAAGAGGGTACATACATCGCAACATGAAAATAAAATAGCCAACATTGCTCACACGAAAGAGAAATCAGAAGATGGGCCAGAATGCTAAATGTAATGTGAGCTTAGCTGATGTCTGGGCTAATACGTCATTCTTCTGTCCTTTGTTGTGCCTCAAAATAGAAAACAAAGGCCATCCGCACCTCCTGTGCAACAATCTAAATCTACATTAATTTACAATCTCAGTTCCCCTGTCACCTAGGAACCTCATGAGCATAAATCATTGCTGTAATGTTACTGTAAATAACAGCTCACTGGGCTGTTGTTGATTCATTGACTCCTGTCTGTTTCTAACA
Organism: Theropithecus gelada; assembly: GCF_003255815.1. Classification (NCBI taxonomy): domain Eukaryota; kingdom Metazoa; phylum Chordata; class Mammalia; order Primates; family Cercopithecidae; genus Theropithecus; species Theropithecus gelada. The sequence goes on from NC_037671.1 coordinate 151,562,176, forward strand.
ACAGGCCATTTCATGACACAGGGGATCTCCATAGGAGCACAACAGAAAGCTATAAGTATCTCTAACAGCACATAACACTGCACTTGACATGTAAGGCAAGGCAGTTCTTCCAGATAAGAATAATACGAAATGGTTTTGGAAGTTCAGTTAAATTAATTGGCTATCATAACTGGAAAACTTTTGTATTTTGTAAATTAGCAAATCTACGAAAAAAACCATATACTTTTAAAGACACAAGATGCTTCCATTCAAATGAAAATTGACAAATTCTACTAAAGGAGAGAGAGAAGCTAGCAACGTTTTACTGTCTTCTAAGTGCACTTAGATCTGCTCTCTTTTTGAATTTAAATGGCAAAACTGTCAAGTATGTGTTATGTTCTCATTGCAGAGGTGAAAAAACTGAGGAACAGAGAGATTAAGTACGTTTCCTAAAATCACTCAGCTAGAGAACTACAAATACAGGATTCAAACTTAGATTCATCCTTCCAGAACACTGCACTATTTCCTCTGAGGGCCTATTATATAAGTGGTACAAGACAATTGAGGATAATTTTTTTAAAATAACACAAAACCTACAACACTAATTATCTTAAAAGTTAGCAGATTAGAGTCCACAAATAAGTACAAGACAAAATATGAGGGGGAGGATATTAAAGATTGTAGTGAGGAATTAGAATAAAGTAAATATCAAATTTGACTTGCAAAAATCAGAGAAGAGTTCATGAAGAAGATGTTATTTCAAATAGGTTTTTTGTTTTGTTTTGTTTTGTTTTTTGAGATGGAATCTCGCTCTGTCTCCAGCCTGGAGTACAGTGGCGCGATCTCGGCTCACTGTAACCTCTGTCTCCCGGGTTCAAGCAAGTCTCCTGACTCAGTCTCCTGAGTAGCTGGGATTACAGGTGCACGCTACCATGACCAGTTAATTTTTGTGTTTTTAGTAGAGACGGAGTTTCACTATGTTGGCCAAAATGGTCTCAATCTCTTGACCTTGTGATCCACCCGCCTTGGCCTCCCAAAGTGCTGGGATTACAGGCGTGAGTCACTGCGCCCAGCAAAATAGTTTTTAAAAAATTAGAAGAATGTTGTCAACAGAAACTTTATCATTAAATATACCGTATAAACTATTAAATCAGATGTGCTATTAACACATAGATACATGGCAAAAGATTAATATTTTACATTGTGTGTTTTGTGAATGAAGTTAAATATTTGGCAAATGAGGGATTGCTACAGGTAGTATTTATTAACTGTATACTTAAAAATGCCTGTGGAAGTTTATTTAGACATTTTACTAAAAAATAGGAGTTATCATATTTCTATCTTAGCTAAATTTAAAGTAATAAATCTGTTCTTGTTTATGAACAAATATGCCAAACATTTTCAACAAAGCTACCACAAAGAAGAACTTAGCATAAAGGTATGCCAATTCAAGTTCTGAGATATATATTACAGTTTGTATATATTTAACACCTGGATAAGTTGTTGACATGCATTCTCGGGAAATTGCTCCAGCAATTTAAAATTCAAATTCTGTGTCAAAGTTCTGGGATTAAGATTGGACTCAAAAGACGTCAACAAACCGAGTAATCTTTAGGACAGTGGGCCAAATTCTTACACACATCTGCTACGGACATCAGGGAAAGGGATCAGACTTCAGTGGAAGGTGACCTTGAGTGATGTGGAGCAGCACTTGTCCTCAAATCTGCTGTTAAATTCATTTAAAGCTGACTTAAATCATGTAAGAATTCAAAACTTGTATTTTGGGATTGTGAATGAATAATGTTTCTCTGCATCTACAGGAATCCCTTCACAATAATATGGATAAATGAAGGTAAAGCCATCTACTTGGTGTTCTCATGACTGGGACCACAAAAAGTCCATACTATGGTCGATATATTTCTATTTGTTAGGGAATGTTTTCTCCTATTTAACTTTTATGTTTTGATCATGATTTCTTACCTGCTTTAGTTTTAGACTAACCTATATTTTGACTTTCTACTCAGAGTAGGTTTATTTTTTGTTTTATTCTATCTTTTATACTTCTCGTGTGTTTTTTTAAAAATATCTTTTTCATTGATGCAACAATAATATTGCCTCTTAATCACAAAAGAAGTCTATTTTTTCAGTGGGATAGGAGCACATTTACTTATGAGTTATTTCTTTGTCTCTCTATTTCAATCTCTTTAACATATACTAGAAACCGAACGTGATGATAGTTGAAAGTGGCATTTAATGTTTTGAAGCACTCTGGGTAGATGAAATACATTTCTAAAGCAATCAAAGGGCTCCACAAGCAGGGCATATGAACAGCACACATGCAACAGAAGTTCCTGACCAAGCTCACATCTAAAAGTATCCTGCTTCCATTAAGAGGCCCCACTTTTGCTTTCTCTCCTCATCCTTGAGGTTCCAGACAAACAGAACTGCCTCCAGTTCTGCATGACTCGGGAGGCCTCAGGAAACTTACAATCATGGCGGAAGGGAAAGTAAACACATCCTCTTCACATGGCAGCAGCAAGGAGAAACGCCAAGCAAAAGGAGGAAAGTCCCTTATAAAACCATTCAGATCTCATGACAGCTCACTCACTATCATGAGAATAGTATGAAGGCAACCATCCCCATGATTCAATTACCTCATACTGGGCCCCCCAGTGACACGTGGGGATTATGGAAACTTAAATTCGAGATACGAGTGGGGACACTGCCAAACCATATCACATGCCATTCTCATCTTTAATCTGTTTTGCATGTCTTGACTCATTCACCACCTATTTCAAATGGCCAACAACACGAACTATTCAGATTTCAGATTCCACATTGCCCTTCTCTTTGCTAACTTCTCTCCTCCACACTCATACACAGTCTGAGTTAGAAGCTTGTTGCATTACCATAACTAACATACTACCCTTGTTGAACACTGGCATTGAAATTACCTACTTACTAGTCTGAATCTCATACCTTGTGGTAATCCCACCAAGAGAGGTGTATTTGATTGGTCTTGTTCACAATTATACATCTCAGTATCTGGTACATGGTAAGCATGCAATAAGTACTATTAAATGAATACAGGAGTGAATGAATGAATGAATGAATGACTTTCATGCAGTATCTGTATTAAGTATACCAGCATGATATTTCTGACTTTTTATGTAATGATAGATAGTAATTCTCAAATATACTGCTATTGCAGTAAGCAGAGAAAGAACTTATAACAACAGTAATATGTCTTTTTAAACAAGCTAGGTAGATCCAAGCAATTGGGAATAGGTGAAATTTCTTGTACAGCAAGGATTAAGAAAATTAGCTTTCTTGATATTTCTAAATTTACCCCTTTATTCCAGAGTCCATCTGGTCTAATGTTTCTTAAGTTATTAAAAATTCCACGGCAATTCAACAGGAGATTAAGTCCATTGAACATTTGTGCTGGCTCCTCATCCTGGCCTATGGTGCTGGATAGAAGAAAAGTGACAGCTTCAGGACCACACACCTGAAATGGTATTCTTTTTCAATACTCACCTGTAACTACACCTAGCCAGAGTGCTTGTGACTGCTTTTCACTGATAGAGTTATGTCAGGCATCCAGCCGTATAGATCATGTTAAAAGCTCCAGTGCACTCTTGGCTAAATATTGATGGATTGGATGAGACATGTTTTAACCTTTATTGTGCTTTCCAATTTCTGACATCTGTGAATGACACATTCACAAATTTAACACAATTTTAACTCTGAGATAGACTGGAATGTAAAATATTTGGGGATCTTGGGGCTAGGGAAGGGAAAGAAACAAGATGTTGGAATAAAACAAAAGGACTATGCAGGGAAAGGGACCAGGACGGCAGGGGAGTAAGGTTGTCACGTATAATGAAGATTTAGTGCTTCAACAATAAATCTAATTCAGCTAGAAGAGCACGCTGCCAAAACACTGTGCAAGAAATACCCCCAAGGTATCCAACGGGGTCCTTTTAAACCCTGTTCACTTCACAGTGCATATTTGAACACAGACAGTTGGAGTTCAGAGAGCACACATCTGGGTCACTGTGCAAATCCCCATTCTCCTTTAAAAAAATAAAATACATGCACTCCACCTACTCCGGACTTACTCTATTGCTGAGTCTGCCAAGGAAAACTATTCCATTTTAGAATACAAAAGCCAAAACACAAAGTGGAACCAACCCACATGGAGTCATGCTCTGCTACTTTATGTATCCAAAGAAAGAAAAATATTCAAAGCACAAATTCTCAGATTACTACTCCAACAGACGACTGTACCAAGGTTATTTTTTATTACAATTGTCTCCTCCAATGAGGACCAGAAATCTCCAGAAAATCACAAGCTTTAAAAAGCTATTCAACACCATCTACTTCTCTTGTGTTTAATATAGAATTAAGCTCCATAATCACAGCTTGACATGCCATGCTATTTGTAAATTATTTTTAAGTTCATGGTGATAACTATTAAAAAGAAGGAATTTATAAGCTGTAGAATGTTATTTCTAAAAGAAAGACTGTATGATTATAAATTAATTTCATCTTATTTTTATATTGTGCCTTGATACTTTAATGTAGGAAAGCAAATATGTACAACTGTTGCATTATTGACATTCTCAAGTCCAACTCTTTGTACAGAAGTTACTATATGAAAATATCCTTTCTAGTGTTTAGCTAGAAAATATCCTATGTGTTTTCCAAAATCATTCATTTAATGAGAAAACTGTACATAAGCAGGTGCTTGCTAAGAGAGTTCCATGATAATCATTATAGTGACAGGGAAAACCAAGATAAACCAACTAAACTGTTGTTCCTAATAGGGATGATTCAAGGTATAAATTAGTTTAGCACCTCAATCAAGAATTTATACATGTCCTATCTTGGAGTGTATTCTCTTACAGGTAATAATGATTTATATGTGATAACTCCAGAATTTATATCTCTTAGAAAAAATATGGAAGCCCAAACAATCTTCAATAAACTATACTCTACTCTTCAATCTTTATCTCAAAGGGCTACTATGAATATGAAAACAATGGGCTAAAAAGAACTTAGTTCCCCCCACCATTTACATTATTTTTATTTTATTCAAGATTCTGTTTCTGTGAGTGAGAGAGATAATCAAGTATTTTGCCTTTAAATACATTTACCTTCACCTTTATTTTGCCGTATTTATCAAAAGTTGAGCAGGACAAAAAATAAAGAAACAAGAAATCTAAATTATGATGCCCTGCCTTAAGTTGCTTTCTATCAACCTGGGACAAGTTGTTTTTTTGTTTTCCTTTTTTTTTTTTCTTTTTTTGCTTTCCCGAGTTGAGAGACACCAAACATAAATACTCGATAAGTTAAATAACAATATATCTTAGAAGTAACAATCAACAATGTAGAGATGATCAAAAAAAAAAAAAAAAAAACAAAGTTTAGACAGTAATTGTTGGAAAGGCAGATTACTATAAACCACAGTGGACCAGATTTGTCTATGAAATACTTCTGATTTTATTACTTACATAGAACTATTCAAACTGTTATTTGAATTGATTGATACTGTTGCTGTGAAAAGTGCCTAAGCTATTCTACAGTGATTCTACAAATATTTATATATGTAATGAGAACTTGCATCAACAGAGATGCTGTTGATAATAATAATACCTTATCCTTAAAAAACAATGTAGCATACAGAAAAATTTTGACATACAGTATCATATTTTATCTATGTAAAGCACGAAGCATCTGCAGTTTGACCTTAGTTGAGGGATGTATTTGTTCATTTTCATGAAGCTATGAAGAAATACCCAAGACTGGATAATTTATAAAGAAAAGAGGTTTAATTGACTCAATGTTCCACATGGGTGGGGAGGCCTCAGGAAACATACAATCATGGTGGAAGGCACCTCTTCACAGGGCAGCAGGAGAGAGAATGGGAGCTGCGCAAAGGGGGAAAAGCCCATTCTAAAACCATTACACACATGATTCAATTACCTCCCACCAAGTCCCTCCCATAACATATGGGATTGTGGGATTACGGGAACTACAATTCAAGATGAGATCTGGGTGAGGACACAGTCAAACCATATCAAGAGATGAAGGCTAAGCTTGGGGGAAGTTGAAGCAACTGCCTAAATTTACTTGTTCACGGCAGTTTTTATTCAATTCTTGTCTGTTCATTTCTAGTAAAATGTCAATTCCATTACAGAATTATAAAGCTAATCATAAATCATAAGGTAAACATGATTTATTTAAGACTTAATTACATTTTATGTTTGATGATAATTAAGAGGTGACCATAAATTTTTGAATTATAGTAACTAGCATTCATAGGTTACTAAGTTAGGGTTAAGAATATTTAGTCCTTACAGTAATTCTCTAAGTTGGGTACTTTGTTTTTTCTGTTTTTTGTTTGTTTGTTTTTGAGATGGAGTTTCACTCTTGTCACCCAGGCTGGAGCGCAATGGCACGATCTCAGATCACTGCAACCTGCACCTCCTGGGTTCAAGCAATTCTCCTGCCTCAGCCTCCTAAGTAGTTGGAATTTTAGGCATGTACCACCACACTCGGCTAATTTTTGTGTTTTTAGTAGAGAAGGAGTTTCACCATGTTGGCCAGGGTGGTCTTGAATGCCTGACCTCAGGTGATCCACCCACCTCGGCCTCCCAAAATGCTGGGATTACGGGAGTGAGCCACCACGCCTGGCCTGAGTTGGGTACTTTGAATACTCTATTTAACATATGGAAAGATGGGATTAGAGTCAAAATTCCAAATCTGGTCTAAACAGGGTGAAGAGAGTGATTATCTATACATTTTCTGAGTGATACTCTTCATTGCAAAATTATTCTTGGGCTGCTATAGATAGATTAAATTTGAATGTACATCTATCATTATTATGTTGTATAACTTGATGGCTTATCACACACAGGTCTGAAGTTAGCCTGTAATCACTTTACCACTTAATACAACACTGAAAGAAATCATGTTCTATTAAAGTACTGGACAGCTTTAGAAAAGAAGGGTTTCAGGCACACATGGAATTCGTACCTGAAGGTATTTTTTAACCTTTAGGCTATATGAAGAAAAGGTAGATTGACCTCCAATGAGATAAAACAAAATCAGGCTCTAGATTTTTTAAAATATATTTTGGTTGGAGAACACTTTCTAATTCTATCAACTTTGAATTTCCAAAATTAATTCAAATGTTTTTTAAAAGTCAGTTTCTATATCCAAAATTTGGCTCAGTTCAATCAAAATGAAATTCATATGAGAAAGCAATGTGCTTTTACCATACTTCTGACATACTACTAGGGTTAATTAAGTGTCTAGCAGATCTACAGTTGGTAAAATAAAAAAACAAACAGCCTACAATTAGTCGCACCTAAAGAGAATTTCAGTCCCAGATTTCATATTGTCTAAACAGAAGCTTTTTCTGTCCTGGAGAATTTTCAGTGAACTCTAAATAACTAGAAATGTTCTTAGCTATCACAGAGATAGGTATATGAGCCAAAAGTTATTTCAAAACACACAGATTTCCTACCTGTATCACTAGAAATTCTTACTCAGAAGTTTTGAGATGGCACTGAAATACTTACATTTTTATAAAGCTCCCTGGCTTTTTTCTTGTCCAACAATCCAGTGTCAATGAGGGGACCTCCATTTGGAAATTCCTGAAGTAGAGCATTTCATTATCCGGCAATATATATGCACTAGGAGTTATATTTATAGCATATAAATCTAACAGGAACAGTTTACAGATAGCATTTTATGGTGGATTAGTTTATAGAAAAGGTGCTATAAATCAAATCTTATTTTAATATGATAAATATTGGGATTATTATTACATACCTCATCTGCAACTCAGTATTAACAGAATTGACCACAAATGCCATATTGAGTGAACTACAAAGTAATAGTCTCTACACTATTTACATTTTAATTTTAGTTATTTTACTGATAATTAATATAGGGTAGCAGGCATGCCTAAAGACAGATAAACTAAGGTAATATAGAAAAAGACAAAATTAAATAGGTCTCAAACAACTAAACTAAGAAGTTTAGACTCAAATGTGATTAGTAAAGATTCATTTGTAAACAGGAAACTGACAGGATTGAACTTGTATTTTAGAAGATAACTAAAGAAGCAGTTCTAAATGGTAGACTTGAAGGGGAAGAGAAAAACAGCAAAGGAAACACTTAAGAATTAACAGGCTGGGCTCAGTGGCTCATGCCTGTAATCCCAGCATGTTGGGAGGCCAAGGAGGAAGGATCACCTGAGGTTAGGAGTTCAAGACCAGCCTGGCCAACATGGCAAAACCCCATCTCTACTAAAAATACAAAAATTAGCCGAGTGCAGTGGTGTGTTCCTGTAATCCCAGCTACTCAGAAGGCTGAGACAGGAGAATTGCTTGAACCCAGGAGGCAGAGGTTCCAGTGAGTCAAGAGGGCACCCCTTCATCCCAGCCTGGGTGACAAAGCAAGAATCAGTCTCAAAAAAAAAAGAAAAGAATTAATTGGTGATGAGAGTTCCTCTAGGGATAGAGAGGGAAATAAGAATAATTATAACTATCATTTAAATAATGCTACCTATTTGCCAAGCAATGTCCTAACAACGTACACATATTAACTCATATAATCTTCACTACCACCCTATAAAGTAGTATTATCAGTTGGTATTTTCTAGGTAATAACCCCAAATATAGTGCTGTAACACAAACACCATTTATTTTAGCACATCATTCTGGCAGTTCTTTTAGGCTTGGCTGAGATCGCACCTAATCTTTGGTCAGTTGCCAGGTTGACTGGGGCTGGCTGAACTAGAATGGCCTCAGCTAGGAAGGTTTGTCTCCACCCTGGATGCTTTTTCATTCACCAAAGGCTGAATCCGACTTATTCATATGGTAACTGGGCAAATTTTGAGCAAGCAAAAGCACTCAAGGCCTCTCAAGACCTAGGTTGAGAACTATCATATCTTCCTCACTCTATTAACTAGAGCAGGTCACAGTCCAGCCCAGATTCTAAGGTGGGGAAATCAACTTCATCTCTTGATGATAGGAGTTGCAAAGTCACTTTGCAAAGGGTAAGGATAGAGAGAGGAGGAAAAGATTGTGGAAATGTTTACAGTCTTCTTTAGTTAGGTATTATTGTTATCATGCCTGCTTTGCAGGTAGGTAAACAGAAGCACAGAATTGTTAGGTAATCTGCTTTAGGCCATTTAGCTAACAGTTCACCAAATAGTCTAGCTTTAGTGTCTGTTGTCTAAGAAATTTACTTTTATGTCTCTAAGGTTTTAAGAAATGGAGAATGGTTAGAGAAGTATCAATGAAAAGAATCAACATGATTTAATGATTGATTAGATTGGAAGCAGAGAGTCAGAGAAGGAGTATGAGGATTCGAATTTGGAAAAATAGCAACGTTAATAAAAAGGGACAGCATTTATTGATGACACTAACCACAAAGTAAGAAATATAAGAACAAGATTAAGTCCTGTCCAGGGATAGGAATGAGCTTAATAAAAATGTAGATTTGATCATTTAAGATTGAGCTGTGCTCAGGATATTTCGATCGATATGTCCATTGGGCTGCCTGGAGGTAGAGTCTTTCACTCAAAAGAAAGAGATTAAGATAGAGACACAGATTTGGGCTCTGGTAGTTGAAAGCATAAAACTAGATGAAAAGACACAAAGAGAATTTAAAGAAGAAGGACAAGGACAAAATCGGGAGATGTGTAAAAGCAAGACAGAGGAAAAAGAAACTTCCAAGTAACTTTTTGGTGATTAAAACCAAGAAATAGCAACATGAAAACAAGGAAGAGTGACATCTCCTCCTACTAATGGAAGGCTAGGTAATTTGTCTCCAACTGAAGACTACTGAACAAACTAGATAAAATATTTTAAAATAAAACATATCATATCCTTAAATTAGAGAACCAATAAGACATCATAATGTTACCACCCAACAATCTAAAATAAGGAAAAAGGCCCAGGAAGATGAGAACAGAATTTAGGGTTACTGTATCCTGGGAGAGTCTGACAATTAAAGATGGAGGTTCTGGAAGATTGAGCTATGTTTTTGACAGCCTCATGGGAGGAGGAGTACTATAGTTGAGTCTAGTGCTTACCAAGGAAGATGGCTCTAGGGAATCCCCTTCACTTTGCTTAGGGACTTTGCAAAAGTAGAGAAGATACAGTGAGGACTACTATATATAAGGTTTTGGAATATCAGACAAAACAAAGAGAGAAAGCAAGGAAACGACACTGGAACAGATAGTTCAAAAACAGAATATCTAAGTGGCCGAAAGACATTTTTAAAAAGTTTCACTTCACTAGTAATCATCAAAATGCAAATTGAAGACACCAGATATCATCATATACTTGCCAAAGTGACTAAAAATTTAAAAGACTTAAAATGCCAAGTTCTGGCAAGGAAGTAGAGTGACAGCAATTTACATACATTTCTGGCCACCGAGACAAAAAGAGAATGCCATTGATGATTAAGACTTAGGAATGGAAAAGATGCAAGTACACAAGTGGAAGTGTAGCTTTGCAGAGGTGAAATCTGCCTTTTCTATGAGAGGAAGAAATGATGGATAAATACATAGATTGGTTCGAGGCTAAAATGTTGAGAAAGCTTTATCTGAGGAAGTTTAGAATGGGCTCTGTGTTTGTCAATATGAGTGAGCCTATTGATGAAAAGGGAGGAAAGCTGAGGTGAGTAGGCATTTTGCAAATATTAAGAAAATGTTGTAATAGCTGTTATGAAGTCTGAAAGTAGGATTTCACTAGGCATATGTAGAAGTGTAGCTGAAAATATTGGGAAGCAGGCTGATACGAAAACAATGAAATTTAAGTGACTTCAATCTTAATGTTTTAGATTTCTCTGGTCTTGGTAATGTAGTAACCATCTTGATTCATGAAGCATATCAAAGGTATCACTCCAGTTGTCTCTGAGGTCCAATTTCTTCATTTAGAGAGAAATATTTCTACTCTGTACTTACTGTAAAAGAATGTTATGTATCTGTTTGGAAACAATCACACCTAGTTATATAGAAAAGCATGCAAAGAAAGTGAAGACAGGGCACTTACATTGAATTTGAAATAGAGTGGGTAAATTTGACTGTGGAAAGCTGTTTAATCCACGTACTTGCCTAGGGACAGTTGGAATTTAAACCATCATAGGCACTCTGACATCTGTGTCACTTAAGCCATCTCAAGCAAAATGGTGCAGGAACTCAAATGTCACTAAACTTTTCCAGCAAGAGAGATCCAACCAACTTCATTTATAAACCATTCTAGTTTCTCCCAATTCTCATGGCCCGGGCATACTTTCTTATATGTTTCATGGTCTATTTAACTTTCCCTGAAGTCTGGAAAACCTCAAAAGCATGTTGACAGCAAGGATTTTTAGAAGTCTTTCCTATAACAGCCAAAACTATAGCTCGTAGCCTGCATAGAAATCTTGATTTTTACAAGCAAACCGGTGATATAGGTTTCCCTTCTACACTCAATTACTTTCCCTCATTTCAATTCAGCTTTGCATATGAGTTTTACAAAGCTGAGTTTGACGAGATGAAATGTTGTTAAGGAACTAAAAGTCAGGATCATGGAAACACCTCACTGGAGATCTATTTAATTAAAATGACTCACCCTAACAGCAAAAGAACAGGTAATTTTGTAGGTTGTCCCCCAAACTTTATTCTCTCCTTACCACCAAACCTCATGTGGTCTTTAAAAAAAAAAGAAGGTCTTGACCCAGAGTACATAGAATGTGGAAAGTCGTACATGTTGCTTGGTACCATTTTGCATTTTGTTATTCATGTAAACACCAGAACAGGCAGGAAAAAGTTTGCAAGCCCAGGAGAGACTTTCAACAGCAACCTTATCTTGTTTGAAAATTTGCTCTGAGGTCACATGGGGCAAGCCAGAGCTCAGCTGACAGTGTGTCGAAAAGCCTCCAGCTAGCGAAAGAAAGCATCCTTGAGTGCACAAAGGTCGAGCATCTTTGGAAGTGGGTAAATTGGAACAATATGATATGCCTTGTGTAAAAACATATTCCATTTTCTAACTTTGCAAAAACAGTTTGTGGTCTGGATTCCTAGCAGCAGAGAAAATGAAAATGAATAAACGTTAAGCTAATGTCAGAAATGTTAAACTCTTTTTTCTTGTTATTGGTGGTGGTGTTAAAAATAAAAATAACATAAACACATGCCTAAATAAATAAACAGCAGTTCCTTCAAAAACCTGAAAACTTTGAACAAGCCCAAAGAGCATGTACCTACCGTCCAATTCAAGGGAATCAGGACAGTATTGGATTTCACAGATAGCACCACAGACAGCTATTAAAGTCTAATCCAGTGTCACATTTCTGCCCAGTGCTGGCTAACTACCAGCCCAATTTGCTGGCTTCACTCACTCTGTGTTTCTTCATTGTTTCAAGCCAGGCAGAGACTTATCTTAATAATGGGTCAATCCTCAGCCAAATGTGTTCAATTGAAGGCCACCATGGGAGAATGGCAGGATATTGTCTTTCCAACAGCAAGTGAATTGCAGGCAGCTTAAGGCAATATCCATTTCACTATAATACTGGTTTATGTTACAGCCCTTTTCAAACTTCTAATTGCCCTGTATTGCTGACATTTATATACATGCCCTATTTTAAATGAAAACACAACACTGAGGTCAGAAGGAGGTTCTGGGACAGCAGAGACCCCAGGTGAAACCAAAGGGGGAAATTACGTTAAAACTTCCAAATGCCAAACATGTTTGAGAAAAAGAGGAAAAAAAATAAAGTCTTAGGGCAGAAAAAACATTAATCATGGCCCCATGGTATAAATTAATAATAGCTATATTTAATACTCCTATGTAAACTTTCTATGGTTGGATTATATAAATTTTAAATGAAAGTAAATATTATTCATTTGGCATGGTAAGTCTGGTAAGTCTCAGCTTATATAGAATAACTTTGAATATGATTTTTTTCCCCTCAAAATTTCACTTTTATTTGTCAAAAGCAAACCAGGTTTCTCAGCTGCTTTTGGCAATCACTGTATGTTATGAATCTTTCAGATCATTCTACAAGTCATAATTAATAAAATAATATTTCACATTTACATACAGCTTTTCACCTAGTATCTCATACCGTTTTAAAAGCAATAAATCATTCATTTCAGAATTGCAACTAAAGAGTCTCAAGTGTTGTTCTAACAAGTAATTTCTTCCAAGTAGCTTCAGAAGAAGCAAGGTATATATAGGCTATAATCATTTTCATTTGTTTATTCATATATTCATTCACCGAGTTATTGATTCATTGATTCATATCCTGAACAAATATGTATTGCATGTGCATGTGTATTTAACATTGTGTAGATGTAAAGCTATATAAATAAGTGTTAAAGAGCTTACACTCTAGTTGGGTTCTGGTTAAGAGACTGTTTAAGATCCAACTCTGAATGACCTGAACAAATTCTTTCAATACTATGTTCTCTTAATCTCTCTGAATATCTTATTGAAGAATAATACATTAAGAAGCAGTCATACCAATGTTTTTCTTTTTATATAAGATACATATATTGAAAGAAAAAAACTTAGAAGCAAAGAAAAAATCGTCATTTAAAATTTAATAATTACCATTATTTCTGCTACACAGAGATAAACATTGTTAATAATTTGGCATACCGTTTTCTTGTTTGTTTTAAATTTTTCTATGTGTATATAAAATATATTTACTTTTTACATACATTAGATTATGGCACACATACCGATTTATAACTGACTTGTAAAAATTTATAAATATATTATAAATATTTTCCAATGTCATTGAATTTTAGGTTTCAGTATACTGAAGTTGTGGCTTTTGCTTATAGTTCTGTTTCAAATTGTGAAAGAACACTAGATCGCTAATCAAATTTATATGAAGAAACAAAAGGCACAAATACAGTCAAATACAAGATAGATATAAAAGACAATGTAACTGTAGTTTCTGTTTGTAAAACTTTTTTCCTCTGATTTAGAAACAACTGCAAAATGGAATCATTATAGGTTGAAGGTAATGGGTACACAATATGTAATATATAACTGTGACTATAACAGCATAAAAGAGCAGGGAAACAGAGCTACGCAGAAGCAATGTTTTTGTGTACTGTCAAAATTATATTGGCATTAATCAGAACAAAACAGTTGCAAATTTAAATAATCATAATAAGCTCCAAGGCAGCCATTAAGAAAATATCTCAAAAACATATTGTAAGAAAAATAAAGGAATTAAAATGTTACACTAGAAAATATCTACTTAACACAAAAGAAGGCAGTAATAAAGAATTGAGGAGAAAGAAATATATAACCCATTTAGAAAATAAATGACAAATGTAAATTCTACCTTAGTAATTAGATTAAATGTAAATGGATTAAACTCTCTAATCAAAAGGTAGAGGTTACCAAAATGGTATAACTAACTAAACAAATAAGTCAACTCTGTCAAAAAGAGACTCACTGTAGATTCACTCATAAGTAGATTAAAAGTAAAAAGATGGGCAAAGATATATCTTGCAAATAGTATTAAAAAAATGAATTGACTACATTAGTAGGAGACCAAATAGATTTTAAGCAAGAATTGTTACCAGAGACACAGGACATTTTATGATAATAAAAATGTCCATCTATTAAGAAGATATAATTATTAGGTTATTGCAAAAGTAATTGAGGTTTTTGCCATTACTTTTAATGTTTTTATGTACTGTCAAAATTAAATTGGCATTATTCTGAAGAAAACTGTTACAAATTAAAATTTTGTGGTAAGCTTCAAGGCAGCCATTAAGAAAATAACTCAAAAACATTGGAAGAGAAATAAAAAAAATTAAAATGGTACACTAGAAAATATCTACTTAACACAAAAGAAAGCAGTAATGAAAAATTGAGGGGAAAAACTATATAACACTTTTAATGGCAAAAAACACAATTACTTTTGCTCCAATCTAATATAAACATAAATGCACCTAGCAACAGATTTCCAACATAAATGAAGCAAAAACAGACTAAATTGAAGAGAGAAATAGACCATTCAACAATAAGAATTGGAAACTTAAATATGTTACTGTTGGGACTCAGAAAATGTAACCACAAAGTATCGTGCTTTGCTAGGCTGAGTACATTGAACTGAAGAACTTTAGAAGGACTTCAGAAGCAAAGTCCCTTTCTGACCTTCTGACCTTCTTTCTAACGCTCTCCTTTCTCCCTCAAGACAGGTAATAAAAACTGTAATTTGTCTTCCCTTAAGGCAGGTCATAGAAACTAGAACCCTTCTTCCCCAAAGCCAGCCAGGAAACCTGGAAATATTACTCTAACCTTTTCACATCTTTCTGTGAGAGACGTCCATAAAGAAACTCTCTGACTTACCTTTTCTGATAGTAGGTCATAACACCCTCATTCCAGAAGTTCTGCCCTATACCTGGGAGGTAGAAATGCTACACAGAGAGATCAAAAAGAATCTAAAGAGACAAGCCTTGCTAGATTTCTCCACTCTGTTGCTATTAGATAATTCACTTTTTTTTGTTCAATTACATTTCTACATGGCTGTTGATTCTTCAACAAACCTAACTATACAAATGGACAGTTTTCCCTCAGCCTTCATCTCTGAAGGCTCTCATGTCACATAAAACTTTAAGTATCTTTGTTATATGAGAGTCAGCTGTGACCATTATGATGGGTGAGGAAAGGTATCACACTTTTCTGCCCCTACACAAGTTTCAATAACAGATAGAACTAAACAGAATATCAGCAAAGAAACAGAGGTCTCGGACAATGCTATAAACCAACTAGGCCTAACAGACATTTATAGAATAAGTCACTCCAAACAGCAAAATATATATTCCTCTTGACTGTATATGTAACATTTTCCAGGATAGACTGTATGCTAGGCTATAAAACAAGTCTCAATAAATCTAAAAGGATTAGAATAATATAAAGTATCTTCTTTGTCCATAATGGAATAAAATTAGAAATCAATAACAGAAGGAAACTTGAGAAATTTACAAATGTATGTGGAAATTAAACATGCTCCTAAGTAATCAATGAGTCAAAAAAGAAATCATAAGGATAAATGGAAAATACTATGGGATGTATGCAAATTAAAATAAAACCTATCAAAACTTATGAGATAAAAAAAAATAAAATGCCTAAAGGAAAATGTATTCCTGTAAATGTCTACATTGAAAAAGAAGGCCGGGCGCGGTGGCTCAAGCCTGTAATCCCAGCACTTTGGGAGGCCGAGACGGGCGGATCACGAGGTCAGGAGATCGAGACCATCCTGGCTAACACGGTGAAACCCCGTCTCTACTAAAAAATACAAAAAAAAAACTAGCCGGGCAACGTGGCGGGCGCCTGTAGTCCCAGCTACTCGGGAGGCTGAGGCAGGAGAATGGCGGGAACCCGGGAGGCGGAGCTTGCAGTGAGCTGAGATCCGGCCACTGCACTCCAGCCTGGGTGACAGAGCGAGACTCCGTCTCAAAAAAAAAAAAAAAAAAGAAAAAGAAAAAGAAAAAGAAGACAGATCCAAATCAACCTTAACCTTTTACCTTATGAAATTAGAAAAGAAAAAAAAAAAAAAAAAGACCAAGCTAAACCCAAAGCAAGTAGAAGAAAGAAAATAAAGAAAAGAGCAGAAATAAACAAAGTAGAGAAGAGAAAAATGATAGGGAAAATCAATGAAACTAAAAGTTGTTTTTTGAAGCTATCAATATAATTTACTAAACTTTTGCTAAACTAACAGAAAAAGAAAGTGACAAGACTCGAATTACTAAAATCATGTATGAAGGAGTAGATCTTACAGAAATTTTTAAAAACACATTCTGAGAAAATACTATGAACTTTTTATACCAACAAATTACATAATCTAGATAAAATGTGCAAACTTCTAGAAAGACACAAACCTCAAAAATTGAAGAAAATATTGCAAATTTGAATAGACCTATTACTATTAAGATTGAATTTGAATCTGTAATCTTAAATTTAAAAAACTTCCTACAAACAAAATTCAGGACCAGATGACTATAAAGATTAGTTATACGAACATTTAAAGAATTAACACCAATCTTTCTAAAAGTTTTCCCAAAAATAGAATAGAAGGAGGAAATACAGGCCGGGCGCGGTGGCTCAAGCCTGTAATCCCAGCACTTTGGGAGGCCGAGATGGGCGGATCACGAGGTCAGGAGATCGAGACCATCCTGGCTAACACGGTGAAACCCCGTCTCTACTAAAAATACAAAAAACTAGCCGGGCGAGGTGGCAGGCGCCTGTAGTCCCAGCTACTCGGGAGGCTGAGGCAGGAGAATGGCGTGAACCCGGGAGGCGGAGCTTGCAGTGAGCTGAGATCCGGCCACTGTACTCCAGCCTGGGCGGCAGAGCAAGACTCCGTCTCAAAAAAAAAAAAAAAAAAAAAAAAA